>NC_134483.1:343219176-343229865 GCF_040206685.1 Ascaphus truei
TCTCCAAGACATGGGACACACAGCGCAGCGTGGGCCTCAGCAGCAGCAGGTCCCCCCAGGTCCCCCCCCCCCCCAGAAGCGGCCGACGCCGCAGCACGCTCCCCGGACACCCCCGGGCAGCATGCGAGGATCGGGGGCAGGTGATTAGGGGAAATCATAGGCAGGAGGCGGACTGGCGCAGGAGGCGCGCACGGGGGAAGCTGGGATGGCACTTCCCCCTCCGTCCCACGTGGGGAGCGGAGGGGGGAGGGTGTGGGGGCTGGATCGCGCGCGGCGCTTGTTTTGGGCTTCCCCCTCCGTCCCACGTGGGGAGCGGAGGGGGGGGCTGGGTTGCGCGCGGGGCTTGGTTTGGGCTTCCCCCTCCGTCCCACGTGGGGAGCGGAGGGGGGGGGCTGGGTTGCGCGCGGGGCTTGGTTTGGGCTTCCCCCTCCGTCCCACGTGGGGATTGGGGGGGGGGAGGGATGCGGGGGATTCTGGGTTGCTGGGGGGAACAGGCAGCGCAAATGGCAGGACACTCTGCTTGCCCTGTGCACGCGCGCCGGGACCACAGGATTTGCCGCCATTTTTTTTAACTTTTTTTTTAACCCAATCAGGGAGGGGGATTATTTATTTATTTATTTAAAAAAAAAAATTGGCACGAGCAGGGGGATTCATTGAGCTGCAGCACGGGTCGCCAGCTGCCTAAATCCACTCGCAACGGGCGACAGCTTATCATTATTTGTCGAGCACTGTATATATATATATGTTTTCTCAGATTGATGCTAAAAAATATAGAAAGAAAAAAATTATGTTTTAAATCCTATTCGTTGTTTCGGCGTGATTTTAACTTGTTTAGACATCTTTACTAAACATTTACAGAAACCACATCAATGAATTCATGCAGTTGGAAGCTTACACTGCAGGTGTGACATTAGTTTCCTCTGTTCCGTTACTTATCGTTTATCTTTCTGGTATTCTTTCACTGAGACATTCCTGCTACCTGCTAAGATAAATAAGAGGGCACCCGCAACTTGTCTGTTATGTTACTGATAACACAAGATTACCTTTCTTCTCCAGGTGATGCTGTTTTTATTTTTATTTTTAAACTCTATTTTAAATGTTTCATTTGTGCAGGCAAAGAAGAAAAAAAATCCTTTAGTGGTGCACACCTCACAAATGCTAATGAAACAAAATAAAAAGTAACTTTTAATAGTAATAAATAAAATAAATTGGAGACTGATTGTTATATTTACTGTAAGTGCACTGTTTATAAGTGATGCCAGACAGGCAAACACATACAGTAACACACATACATATAAACAATGTGTATCGAGAACCCACAGTTTGAGTGAACATTTAGGGGGATTTGGACTAAAAGGCATTTTTTCAGCCCTGCAAGCAAAACGAACCGTTTTTTGCCAGTCAGCGGGATTCTCTAAGCGGCGAAAACTCAATTGTGCTTTAAAAGCACGACAGAAATGCATCCGCTAAAGGCAGGCGCAAAAGAAGCTGGAGACAGACAAAAAGATTTGTTTACCTTTTTTCAAACACACTATTAATACAACAGGCCCCCGGGTGATCCCCGCGGGTGTCTGTGGTCCGCGGGTGTCTGGGAGTACCAATGGTGTGCCCCCCAATAATAAACAATACTTTTAAATAAAAACACTCCCTCCGCCCCACCCCCTGACACATACAGTACAGTAATGGGCAAAATTACTATTATCCACATACAGTATGGATAATAGTGCATTTGCCCATTTAAATGCCCATTTAAAATACAACATTAAGCAGCATAAATAAAATAAATAAAACTTGCACTCACCCCTGCCAGGCTGCCACGATGAAGGCCGTCCTCATCCTCATCACCGTACATGTCCTCCGTTGCTACAAACAATACAGAACAATAAAAAAAGACAATCTAATGTCCCCTAACCCCTAAATCACCTTAGCGGTGAGTAATCGCTAGAGTAATTAAGGGGTTAACTCACCCTGCCCAACTACCCCTCCCCCATTACCCACCGGGTAGGCCTAACCACCCATCCTTGGGGACAATACCCCCTTCACCCACCCCTGCTACCCACAATAAAAAAAATACACACAACTACCCACCTCCTAGGCCCCCAATAAACTATTACAATATTTAATAAACAACAATACACAAAAACCCTGTGCCCCCACATAAAGCAAATATTTATTTATTTTACACACAGGATTAATACCACAGGCTGACGGGGGTCCGTGGGTGGTCCCGATGGGTGTCCGCAGGTCCCACAGTGCACCCCGGGGGATACCCACGGGTGTCTGGGGGCCTCCGTGTGGTCCCCGCTAGGCTCCGTGATCTCCAGGTGGTCCCCGTGGACCTCAACGGGGTCCACGGGTGGTCCCCATGGGTTTTTGGCGGTCCCGGGTCATCCCCACGGGTGTCTGGGGACCCTCGGGGGGATTCCAAGTGGCTTATTGCTGGGAAAAAAAACACCGTGATTTTTGCTCTTATCGCAGCTTCTCTGGGCTTACTGAATCGCAGTAGACTTTTTTTGTGAGAAGCTGGCGATAATGGGCTTATCGGTGCTTACTGCATGAGGCCCTTGGTCGTGAAATAGATCAAACTAGAATAACTCAATATGGGTTATGTTTCTGAGGTATAAGGTCATCAATAATATTGAACCTGGGAGAGTAAAAGACTGGCTTGTATTACCACAATTTTTTGACCCAAGTCATCAATATTGCAGTAAATTTTCCGGGGTCTGAAAATATTTTCATAAATCACGATGCAATAATGAACAAAACTGATAATACTGGGTTAATTGTCGTATTGAGATCATGGGGGAGGTAATGTCATATTTCTAACATAGGGGTATATCAATCACATTGATTTCCTTTCCTGCTTCATCATCGACATATTACTACAATATTTAAACAACCATAGACAAAAGTAAGTAAGTCATGTTTACATCCCAAAATGTACAGTTTGAGGATTAACTAACACTTGCATACATGTTTTCACAGTGTTATATATTTATATATATTATAGTTCTTTCTGTTAGGCGAAAGACATCTGACAGTTGCATTTTCAAGATAGTATAAAACCAAAAGTCTTTGTTTGAGGGATTGAAATAAAGGGATTAAAAGAATTTAGAACAGTGATTTGTAATTGGTCTCTAGACTTTTCTACCGCCTTTGGTAAGATGCATGCAAGGGGAAAAAAGGCATGGAAAGAATTGACTGTAGTAGTTGCAGCTTTCTTTTCCAACCCTGGGATTAGAGAAGTTCTTTAGCCTTGAGAAGCTCATCTTGTCAGGATAAAGCTACCGTTTTAACACCTCATTGTACATTTTGCTGCAATGCTTTTGTCTCTATCATTATTAAAGGAAGAGTGTTGTTTTATGTTTTTGTTCAGGGTGCTGTATTACAAAATACTGTATGTTTCAGTGTTAAAAATGCCAAGTTTTTGTTTGTGGTACCTCTCAAAAAACGGTGTTAAAATCTATAAATACACTTTTACTTAGGGTTTATCATACATCATATTGCTTATACAGGACTTTTATTTAGGATAAAAAAAAACACGGGGGCAGATCCACAGAGCTCCGTTAAACGATTTACCCACAATTATTCCTAACGCCTTCCTACAAAGGTGATTAATGTTACAATGTCCTTCAGTTAACCAGTAAAATATAATTTCTCTAACTTTCCACGGACATTGGGTTTACTCATATGCAAATGAGATGCTAATGAGACGTTAGCCTAACATCGCATATCCACGAATCTCTGTACATGTTAGCACAGGTAAATAATGTTACGATAATGAGGACACACCTGAACCTGCCATTAGTCACAGCCATACCATGATTATCATAGCGTTATTTCTTTGAATAGCCTATAATAACAAAGTGATGAAAAAGTAATACCTTAATATATTATTTGGAGGAACTTTAACCCAGCCAGGGCATTATTGGCCAGTAATGCCCTGTTCTGAAGGGATTATAACTATTATAGGCTAAATGTAGGGTTTTTTCATAAATAATACACTTTTATATAGTTATATTGATTTTTTTACTAAAATGTAATTGTAAATACATTAAAGCACCTATATACACTCACACTGCAGCTATCTATATCTATAGATACACACACTCACAGCTGTCCCACCTTTATAAATATACATGCACAGTGGAGGCTCCATACAAACTCTGCAGCCCCCCACTGTTCACACAAACTCTCTCTCTCCCTCTCCCCCTCTCCCCCTCTCCCCCTCTTCCTCTCTCGAGACCTACACACAAACAAACTCTGCAGACACACACACTCTGCAGCTACAGACACAAACTCTGCAGCAAGACAGACACACAAACTCTCCTGCTATACACCCACATAAACAAACTCTGCAGGTACACACACACAAAAACTGCAGCTACACACAAATTCAAACACACACACTCTGCAGACACACACACAAACTCTCCCTCCTAACTGTGCTGTGCCCTCTGAAGGGAGGAGGGGGAGAGTAATTGACTGGCTGCTGCCTCCTGTCCAATCACCTCCCCTGTTTGAGAGTTGCTTTGACAAGTGAAAGCTGATTGGCTGGAAATAAAAAATTGAAAAGGTGCCGAAAATTCCGGGCCATTTCTGAATGAATAATGCCTGGAATTTTAACCAATCTGAGAGCAGGGATTTCAATAATGCCCTAACAGCTTTAGCCTATAATATATAGCAAGGGTGGGCAAACTTTTTTTCAAATGATGCCGCTGGGTCATGTGACGTCACGTGACCCCGCTGCGACATTTGATGCCGTGTTACCACGGCGACACGTCCAGAAACTATCTGAATCCCGGTAAGTGGAGTTGCAGAGGCCTTGTGCGATCCCCCGGCATTTAATTTAAAGGCTTTGGAGATGAGCGCTTGCTCTCTGCAACGGCCGCGCCCCTAGTTTGCGCACCCCTGGTAATATTGTGTACTAAAGTATGTTTCCAATTAATTTACAAGTATTTTCTTTTTAATAATTAGTGTACAGCAAATAAAAAAAAAAACATTATTAACACATCCACATGTAGGGCCGCCAACAGAAATCTTGGGGCCCAGCCAGACAAATTAAAGGAGCAGGCCTCCCCCTCCCCTTAATCCCCCCATGAGCCCTTTGACCCCGGTGCAGGGGGGGGAGGGGAATGAGATATTGGGTAGTTATACACCTGGGGGAGGGGAGGAGAAAGGGAGAGGGGGGAGAGAAAGGAGGAGTGAGAGAAGGGAGGGGGGGTGAGAGAAGAGAGTGGGAAGGAGGGAGGAGGAAAGGGGGGGGGAGAGAGGGAGAGGAGGGAGGGGAGGAGCTGAGTGTGCCCACTGTTTACCTGCTGCCCTGGAGGATTGAGGAACCTGCAAGAGGCCTGTTGAGGGGGCCTGCAGAGGAGGGTGCCCATGGAGATGCCTGTCAGGGGAGCATACAGCCTCAGGCACACCTCAAAGACAACGTCCAGCAGGCCCCCTCTGTAACACCTTCCATGTCTCGGACAGGTCCACACACCTGCCTTTCCCCAGTATCTCTTTGCATACAATGCTTCCACTGCTGCCAGGGATTCTGGGAAATTACATACAAATGACTATGACCACTCCCAGTAAGTTACTTTTTGCTTTTTAACCATTTTAACATGGATCCCTATAAGCTTATACCTGCCGTATTACACAGCTTTTCAGCACACTCTGGGTTAAATAAGTGTATAGCTAGTAAACCTACTCACAGACAGCTATTTCGAACTTTTGAGTCTCATCGGTGTAAGGATGGTTAGATTGACTTTGCAATGGAAGCAGTGGAAGCATTGTATACGAAGAGATCATGGGGAAAGCAGGTTTCTGGACCTGTCTGTGACATGTGTGTCACGGGAGACCAATGCTTTTAACACCTTAATACCCGGATCCTTTGATTGAGCAAAGCAAGAGATAAAATACATTGTAATTTATTTAAGAATGAACATACACAGCTTGATTTACAATCACAACGAAAAATACACTTACTTTGTTACGATGTTAAGTCTTGTTAGTCTCCCTGCCCTATTGCACCAGTCTGAAGTAGTGATCTTAGCGGTCACACTAGGTCGAGCGGGTGCAATATTTTTTTGTTCTCCAAACAATAGCAATGCAATAAATAATCACTGGTAATCAGTTTAAGTAAATAGGATGTGAACACCTCAAAAGAATCTTAATACAGCACACATTAAAAATGTGGAAATAATGTGAAAAGAAATGTGCAATCGTGCATATATAAATACATTCTTAAGGCAGTTAAAAAAAACCCTATTCAAAGAACCGTTCTGATGGTTCTTCAATCGCAGTAAGGTCTTCAGTGAAGGGGAGCGAGCGCAGGTCCACATTCTGATTGTCTGGCATCATTCCCTTTAAGTGACGTCATGTAAAAAAAAATTAAAATCGTAACATGGTTTGAACAGCCAATCAGGTGGCTGTTAACCATTTTGAGGCTATATGTGACATCACAAGCCCTATTTAAGGCCGTGACGCCTCATTTGAACCCAAGAAGAAGACGAGACAACATCGGTTGGGATTTACCATGGGGTTTTTTGGATTGACAGATGAAGATAGAAGATAAAGAAGATCAAGAAATGGTGACAGATGAAGATAGTAGAAGGTGATTAAAGAAAGAAAAAAGAAGATTTGGGTACCTGCTCCGGATCTTCATGGCGGATGGCATCGGATGCTGTTGGAGACTTTCAAGGTACGTGAGCTTCCTGTTACCCCGGGAGTCGGAGGGCCACCGCTTCTAATGGTAAGTAATATATTGAATGTTTGTAAATGTCTCTTTTTACAGGTTTCTTCATTGGATGTGTTTTTTGCTTTTTTGGGGGAGGCACATTGACTGATAATATATTAATCTGTACCACTTTAGGGTACAGATGAATACATTATTAAGACCAGTGTTCGACAAATCACCCAAAAATCTACTCGCCGAACCAAAAAATCTACTCGCCACCTAGTCCCACCCCCAAACCCCGCCCCTAGTCCCGCCCCCAACCCTAGTCCCGCCCCCAACCCTGCTTTAAAATAAAATATATAAATAAAATACATTTAATAAATTCCTAGTCAGAAGAACATTCGTTTTTGACATAAATGTATTTATTGTATTACATTATACTACAATTAGTCCTTGTTACGTGTGTGTGTGTGTGTGTGTGTGTGTGTGTGTGTGTGTGTGTGTGTGTGTGTGTGTGTGTGTGTGTGTGTGTGTGTGTGTGTGTGTGTGTGTGTGTGTGTGTGTGTGTGTGTGTGTGTAAATGTCGGATCTAGAAATAAAAGCCAGATGTGAACGACTAGTTTCCTGAACCCCTTAACCAGTGTGACGGTAGCTTTGAGACAGGCTATAATAATACACACCAAATATAACTGGGTTGAACTGGACGAGACTTAGATATGATAAAATATAATTTATTCCTTGAAAAAGGTGAACACACGAGATATACAAATACCAGACAAAATATGGACACTTACTTAAAGGTTAGGACAAGAAAGCCATCAGGATACAGGATGGCAATTTCTTCCATAATTCAGTTTCAGATGTTGACATCACAGCAATACATGAAGATCATATATGAAGACACATGAAGACATGAAGGACAATAGCCATAGGCTGAGCCTGGTTCTTATACAATTATTTCCCATTGAACACAACCTAAACCCAGCCCCTCTCATAAATCAGTGGTGAGGTTGACAGTTTTCCTCAGAGTAAAACTCCTCCCACCCAAGGACGTTTAAAAACTGCTTTTCCTATCTAAATAACTTCATAACTTCAGTTCAGTAGTACTTACTGGCACGCGAGAATATTAATACATTCCGTCACGCATGACGCTCCCAATGAGACTAAATATTACCGTGTAATACTAAAATTAACAGAGATATTAATATCTGTCTCTTAGGACCGGCTAAACATCAGGTGTCTGTAATCATTATTTGCGGCTCGGTCCCCCGGTTACACATATGTAACTCTTAGCATGTTCAGCCGAGGACATCTCATAATATTCTTATATTTAATAAGGTCACTCATTCTGATATCTCCTTGCGTAACCGCACCCCTGGCCCCCATCAATACATCCTTTGAAGCAGGGACTCCTGTGTAGAGAACATTTGTCACCGGTGCTATATTTCACACCCAATGCCCAAGCCTGAGTCCTAGCTGTCTACATCAGCAATATGTGTTAACATACACCAAACCCCCTCTGTACCTTTTCACACCCAATTCAATCAAGCCTTTTGAAGCCCAGATATTTCTGAAAAGACACCACGCATCCTAATGTATTTTCCTAAACTGTAGCTCATTAACCCCTTAAGCCCCTGTGTGTGTGTGGTGAAGACACTGGCCCAGAAACAATACATTTATACAGGGGAATAAACAGTTGGATGGCTGAAGCAAGGCAAAAAACACATTACTGGACCCCAGTCCAGTTAACCCCTTGCTTCCCAGGTGAGAGTAGAGGGTGGCCAAATGGGGTGTAACCCCTTTAATCCTGGGCCAAATCCCCTCTCTCTTGACACCTCCCCTGCTCAATGGGTGCCTGGTGCCCCAGCTGCCTTCCCCTGGCACTGGGACACCACTGGTGTCCTTGAAGCACTCAATAAGTCCTGAGGGATTGGCCTGGCAAAATTGTCCTTCGGCATTGTCCAGTACATTGTCCTGGCCACAGTGGATAGTAAAGTCCAGATCCTGCTGAGCAGGGCTCCACCGTGGCCGCCGGGCATTCTCCTTTGCCTCCCTCTGCCCCCCACCCAGTGCCTGGTGAACCAAGTCCATGGTGAAGGGGCCCCTTTGCAGACAAGGCTGCACACTGCCCAGAGACTGGCATGTCTCTGCACCAGCAAGAGACCAGCTATCAAGCACAGACCATCACTTTCCTGTCAACCAAGTCTGGGAAAGAGCTATGTCACTATCCTGTAGGGACCATACCTGCCCTGGCCCTGTGCCCACCTGTAGCTGCTCTGCTATACCCTTGACTCTCCTCCCTGGCTGCCTATCTACCCACAGCCCCTCCTCTGGGAACCCTGGGGAATTTGTCAGGGGGTCACTCCTGGCCAGTCATAACAAGGGACCTCCTGCCTACCTAGCTCATCCCTAGCTTCTGCCAGCTGCCTGACACCCCACTGACCTCCTATCTCCCCCTGCTTAGCCTCCCCTAGGCCCAGCACCTCAGCCCCTGCTGATGACTCCTGCTGCTTACCTCCCTGCAGCCCCCCTGCACTCCTCTCCCCCCTGGGCAATCCTAACCCAGACCCTGGAACTACCTGAGTGCACCTACCTCCCTGACCTTGTCTCCCCCTTACCAGGGATGAGCTCAGGGGCACCTCTCCAGATGCAACCGCCTTAGCTTTTGGCTGGCAGGTATCCCTGGGGTGGCACAAGCTGGCCACTGCCCATGATACCCCCAGCCCATAGCCAGGCTGCAACAGGGGGTTGCTGATCTGAGAGACCCCCTGAGGCTCTGCCAGGGTAATGGGGAACTCTAGCTGCCATACCTGCTGCTTTCCCTCCCCGGCTACCACTAGCCCTTCTTCTCTCATTGAGATCTGATGCTGGCTACCTACCTGCAGCCTCCCCCCACTCCGCTTCTCCCTAGCTAATCCTAACCTGGATCCAAGGGACACCTGAGTGAGGCCATCTCCCTGACAATGCCTCCCCATTACCGGGGATGAGCTCAGGGTTGCTGGGGCAGATGCACCCACCTTAGCTCCTGGCTGGCAGGTAATTTGGGGGTGGTCTAACTTTGACAAAACCCCTGATACCTCCAGCCCATAGCAAGGCTGCAACAGTGGGGCTCTTAACTGAGAGTCCCCTTGCTGCTCCGCCAGGGTAATGGGGAAGCCTAGCTGCCCTACAAGCTGCCGTTCCTTCCCTCCCCTGCTACCCCTATCTCCTGCCACCCCCTAGTCACCCGTATAGTGAAACAACAGGGTACAGTCATAGGGGAAAAATAAGTCAGGGTCAGTCTGCGACTTGGTCTGGCTTACCTCGCTGGACCCCGCAGAGACCGCCGCCTTCGTTGGTCCCGATTGCAGGGGGACTGAAGTGGCCGCCACCGGCACCATCTGGGCCTGGGCAGCAACGGGCCACTGCCGCGACAGCGCCCGGGATGGGTACAGGTACAACAGTGCAGGACAAGGGTCCCAGGTCTTTGTGGAGGAACACGGCTCCCGCCAAACCAGGTAAAATTACCCCCTCCCGCAAACCCTGTCCCTCCCCCCACTCAGAAAGGGCTCCGGCACTTTGCCGGAATCGCGGCTCTGCCGCCGCCGTTGCCGCCATGGGTGAGCCTCGGGTAGATGAAGCAGCAGTACCCGGCTTTGATGCAAGGTCGCCGGAGTGGATTGTGGGGCTCGGTCATCGCTGGGAATCGCCAACTCCGCCAAACAATGTGAAACACTCACCTCCCGCACACCCCAACCCTCCCCCCCAAATAAAAATTGCCACCGGCAGGATGCCGGAGTGGCGGCTTCTTCTCCGCCGCCGCCGGTTCTCCGCCGGGATCAGGTGGATGGCCGCTGCTCTCCGCCGCTGTTGCCGATGCAGCCCGGCCAGGTTCTCCAGGACTTATCCCGTGAAGGGTTGTCGCCCTGGCTGGGCGGGAGCCATCAGAGGATGCCGCTAACTGGGGTCATCTTGTCCACAGCTCGTGAGCGCTGGCCATGAGGGGCTTCTTCGCCCGACCGCGCACGGTCCCTGGGCAACCG
>NC_134483.1:343532565-343662565 GCF_040206685.1 Ascaphus truei
AGGGGGTACCAACAGGGACTTGTCCCACTGCCAGCGTGTGGAGAGGTGGGTCTTGCATCTCCAAGGCCCATGCGTATACCTCCTGGCGGGACGGCAAGGATACTACTGAGTACGCCATGCTTCAACTTAATTTGAACACTTTGACACAAAAAGAGAACAGGGCACCCCAGGTCTGAGCTCTCAGCAGCGCCTCCAAATATAACGGGTGTTCCCACTACCCCAATCGCATATAGAGTGCATGTGAGGGGGAACATATATGTTACCAGGTGTGTGGTGCTTTATACCTAGGAGTGTAGAATGTACCCCACACATATTAACCACATACACCAAAGGTATTGTCACGGTAGCTAGTGAAGGTGAACACACAAGATATACAAATAACAGGCAAAATATAGACACTTACTTAACGGTTGGACAAAAAAGCAATCAGTATACAGGATTGGCAATTCCTTCCATAATACAGGTTCAGATGAAGACATCACGAAAAGACACGAAGACAACTGAGTATAGGATTGACACTGGTTTATATGTAATTCCAGTCCTATACCTTATCATTGAGTGCAGGTCATTGGAGAACAATTACCTGCACCCAATCTCTCCTTGCCACCTCACCTGAGGGGCACCGTAATACCTGCCCATTGGGTGGATATTATTCTAATCAGGGGCTTATTTCCCTAGCCCTCTGCCCACAAGCTTGGCGTCTTAAAGTCTGGCTTGGCCAGGAACCCCTTTGTCCCAAGGTGTGAATTACCACACAACATCAAGTACCCATGTCCTGCTTTCCATTGTGCTCGCATACACAAGCAGGGTGGGGGAGTCTTTGATCAGGGGTTTATGATAGACCACTTGGCTCCCATCCTGATCATTACCATACCATATGGGCTCTGAGTTTTTATACCAGACCCAAAATTCAATTAATTCTTTAATACCTTCACATATTAAAATAATCCATTCTTCTAGCCCAAGCGGGCTGAAACTTGCCAGTCCCTCATGCCGGAGGTGACTCTCCATGGTGACCAAGTTTCAGCTCTCTGCGACCCCCAGAACCGGAGATACAAAAACAAGTTAAAATCCCCCATTAACTTTAATGCAGGATTCTCCGCCATAGCTAGAATAAATCTCTGCTTTTCACTATTTCCCATTGAAATCAACAGGCTCCACCGATATAGGCTTTCAATGGAGCAACTCCGCCGTTGAAGTCAATGGGCTTCGCCGCTATAGTCTTTCAATGGAGCAACTCCGCCATTGAAGTCTATAGGAAAACCACAATTTTTCACATTTGCCCATACTCCGTCTGGTTGTTCGGAGAGGGCTGGAAATGGCCATGCAGTCATGCCGGAACAGTGACTACATGCGACCCAAATCCCAACCCTCTGGTCCTCGCAGAACCGGAGATATGGGCTTACCCTTTTTACCTTTTCGGACTTAGCCGTTTTAAAGCCACGCGGCTTTCTCCCATTGGAATCAATGGCCGGCACCGCCGTAGGGAATGCATGGGCCGGCGCCGCCATGGGACTCAATGGGACAACCCTCCTTGGTGAGCGCGACCCTTTACGGGGGTCCCTCATTCTCAGACCCGATGGTGGTCGTGTGTGGGGGTTCCTAGGGTCTAGGGGCAAAAAGAACTTTATTTCTGGGTGCCCTAGAACCTAAGTTTCCCACACCAATTGTAGTTGAACTTGAACTCAGGGTGATCAAAGCTCTCTTTAAGAAAATGTTTCCGCTATTGCGGTCTGCGGTTTGGATGGCTGCCAACCCGTTCCTCGAGGTCGGCGTTGAGGAATCCCCATTGAAATGGATGGCTACATTGACTTACAATGGGGAACCGCCGCTCCTCCTCTCGGGCGCCATCTGCAGGTCTTCTACCGAAACAGGCCCAAATCGCCGGAATCTCCATAAGGTTGCATTGGGCTGCAATGGCGACTTATGGAGAGCTGCAAAATGGAGCCTGAAAAGGCGGGAAAAGGGAACAAAGGGCTATAAACACTGAACTAACATTAACCCCTTCCCTCCCGCATCAATCCCAGTGTATGTGTTGGTGCAAACACTGGAATGGGACAATACACATTTACAGGGGAACTTACATTTGGGTACCGAAGCAGGGTAAAAACACATTACTGGACTGCAGTCCAGTTAACCCCTTGCTTCCCAAGTGAGAGCAGGGGGTGGCCAAATGGGGTGTAACCCCTTTAATACCGGGCCAAACCCCCTCTCCCATGACAGGTATATATAACACAGGTTTACTATATGCAGATAACATCACACAATACACGTGCATCAACCATATGACCTCCACATTGTATAACCTCAGTGTCACCCTGTAACACTACTTCCCCGGATGATAACCCTACACTGTGTCCACAGTCCCCAATATCCTTCACTCTCGCTTAGGAGTGTATACCTCGTGCCCACCACCGTGTACCCCCACACCGTGTCCACAGTATACCCCTTGTCCCGTGGTCAGCGCTGCCACTATGTGTGAATACTCTGTTGGTGCACTTATATAACGATACCTGCCCAGTGCGACAGCACCTGGGCTTTAAAAGACCCCTGCACTCACCTCCTACCCCTAGCTCTTCCTGGTCCTGACTGCACTAGCGTGGGCTGAGCACATGAAAAGTATCAATCCCTGGAAGCAGGGGATTGCTGCAGTCCTATTGGCTCCCTGGCATTATGGGTCTCCTTGTCCCTGTGCATGTTGGGGGTTGTAGTCCCCCCAGCAGTCTCCCTGCCTGCCTCCACTTGATCGCGGTGCTCCTGCGCATGCGCAAATTGTATTGGCCGCCGGAGCGCCAACTGCGCATGTGCGAACTCGCGCAAGATGGTGCCACCCTGCACGGCCACCGCCGGTCCCCACACAACTCCCGGCACCTGCTGGACACCGCTGCCACTCCTAGGAGACGCGCGCATAGCGCGCAAACGCGCCCATACCCCCGTACCCGACCGCAGCAGACCCGGAGGTGAGTACCGTGAAGGGGAGGTCAGACACCCAAAGGGGAACCTGGCTACATCTGTAACTCCTTGAAATTAAAGCAGCCATCCATGAGGCTCTCAATTTTTTATTTACCTTATTTGGACACAAATGGCCGCAGAGTAAGGACTTGCTCTGGCGGGTATTAGAAATGACAAAACATTTACATTCATTTATACTTGGTAACCTGGAGGTCCGGTAAGGTTAAATTGAAGAATCCCAGGGTGAGAGGAACAGCCCTATTGTTCTGGTACCAAAACCTGACCACACATTAAGGTATTGCAAATTAAATTTTATTTCCAAATTTGACAGTTACCCAATGCTTAGGGTTGATGCGCTGATAGAGAGGGTAAAGCTTGTTATCTAACAACCCTAGACATAACAAAAGGGTACTGGCAAGTTCCTCTCACTGAACAGGCAAAAGAAAAGACCACTTTTTCAACACTAGATGGTCTTTTTCAATATAAGATATTACCATTTGGACTACATGGGGCCCCTGCCACGTTCCAGAGAATGATAGACAGGATTCTAGAAACCACATGTTTGCTACACTGCAGTTTACCTGGATGATGTCATAATCCATAGTGCAGATTGGGAATCCCATTTCCCAAAAGTACAGGCTGTATTTGATTCCATTTGCTCTGCTGGTTTTACTGCTAAAGCCTCTGTCACATGGTCTACTTGAGCCAATCAGAGTTGGGATGGAGTTCCCATGCTCTGATTGGCCATGTGTCGCCGGCCATCTTTGTTTTGATGACGTCATCTTAAAGGCAATTGAAACTCAGCCATTCTGATTGGCTGGCGTCATTGCCTTTAAATGACGTCATCATTTTTTTTTTCCGGCCAAATCACATGTTTTTCACGGCCCAATCAGGACTGTGGGAAACATTTGACCAAAATGTGACGTCATAGGCCTATAAAAGTCTATATCGCCTCATTTTGAAGCCAGACGCCGAGGAGGGAAAACCTCCCCTCCTAAGAAGAGAAGAAGGGCGTGGCAGAAGAAGATGGAAGAAGACGGAAGAAGACGGAGAAGACCCCAAAGAAGAAAAGAAGACCCCAAGACAGACGGGAAGGATTACAAATAGAAGAAAGAAGACACCATTATGGATTGTAAGGGTTTTTTATTTTATGTTACCTGTGGATTGGTTCCAGTGCTTCCGGGTCGCTCTATTATTGCCCCTGTATGTTCTGTATATCTATCTATATGGATAGACATACAGGGATAATAATTGATTGTTTTGCTAATCTTTATGTTCTTTTCATGTATGGCTAATGTATTTATCAGCTTTATTTAAACATTGGTGTGAATAATGTAATTTGTATTTAGTTACAGGTTATTTTTAATGGCTTATTTCTGGTAGTTAGATTAGAATGATTGTGGTTACTTTCAATTAGAATTCTTTTGGCAATGGTTTGGCTTTAGGAATTGAATAGGGAATTGTATAATTGATTTGTATTGTATTGTAATTGGTTTAGGAAATGGATTAATTAATTGATGGTAAATGTATTGATGTTGCTTAGTTTCTATTTGATTTTCATGATGGCATTGGTGGTTAGGGGATATTGTTCATAGTTTGTTCATATTGTTACATATATTTTGCATAGTGTTGCATGATGCACAGATTAATTGCATCATGTACACACTCCATGCAATTGTGTGCCATTTCATATACATTTGTGTAGCTGCTGGTTTGTTGTTTAATATTTACAATCGATGCTGGATTTATTGTAACATGCAATGTGGTGATTTTAAGATTAAAAATCCATGTTTTGATTTATGCATGTTTTATGTGTTTCATAATGGGCAAATAATCTATTATCCGTATCTGGATAATAGTTATTTTGCACATTATTGTACTGTATGTGTTGGGGGGGGGGGGGAGGGGGGATTGATGTATTGAATGTATAGGTCCGGTATATTTTTTTTACATACAGGGTTGGTTCCTTTTGGTTTGCGAGAGACCTCTGGAGACCACCTGAGGTCGCATCAGGCTTCTCACGGGTAACAGGCTGGCGGGTCCACGGGGGACACCTGCAGGAAACAACCGGTGGCCACACATCTGTGGGGTCACCGCGGACCCGTAGGGTCCACCCGTGGGTCCCCAGACCTCCATGGGAACCACCCGAGGCCCCTCAGACACCTGTGGGTCTGACCCGGGGCCCACCAGACATCCGCGGGCCTACCGTGGGGACCCCATTGTGGCCCACGGTGACCCGCGGAGACCATCTGGTGGATCATGGCGCCTGGCGGGACGCACCAACAGGCCTCCAGACCCTGTGTGAAACATGATGCAGATAACCTGTAGGTCTGCGAGGTGACCCGTCAGGCCCACCGGGGACTCCCGTGGGCCTGGGGTATGAACCCTGTATGTAAAAGAATAAATCATGTATTTATGCGGGGGCACAGGGGGTGGGTTATGTATTTAATAAATATAATGATGTTTATTGTGGGGCAGTGTATTGTTTTTATTGTAGGTACTGGGGGTGGGGGGAGGGGTATTGGCCCCAAGGGTATGTGAGTAGGCCTCCCGGCTGGGTAGTGGGTGAGGGTGGTTAGGCCTCACGGGGTGGGGGGTTAGTGGGGGAGGGTATGTTGGCCTCCCGAGTGGTGGGTGAGGGTGGGTTAACCCCTTAATGACTGTAGCGGTTAATAACCGCTATGGTGATTAAGGGGTTAAGGGAAATTACATTGGATGTTTTTATTCTTGTGTATGTTTTGTAGCATCGGAGGGGCATGGGCAGGATGAAGATGAGGATGAAGACGGCCTTCATCATGGGTGCCTGTAAAAGGTAAGTGTAATATATATGGACTGTATTTATTGTAATTTATATGTATTTAAAATGGGCAAATGCATTATTATCCATATGTGGATAATAGTCTTTTTGCCCATTACTGTACTGTCTGTGTTAGGGGCGGGGGGGATGTGTGTTGTTTATTGGGGGCAATTGTCCCCAATAAACATGCTATTGTTCCTTAACCCCTTCATTGCCTTAGCGGATAGATCTATGGTAATGAAGCTGCTTTAATGTATTTTTATTAATACTGTGCCTAAGGGACCCCCTGCTTCCCGAGTTACAGGCCCCGGTTTGGGGCATCGGTGCCAGTGTCGCCGCGATCTTTATAGAGCCCACGTCGCGTCATGGACACTATGAAGATGGCGGCGACACTGGCACCCGATGCCCCATACCGGGGCCTGTAACTCGGGAAGCAGGGAGGCAGAAATCAATGCGGTTCAGCTCAGGGTACCCCCTGCTCCCACACACTATTATTAAAATGTACATTAATGCAGCTTCATTACCATAGCGGATAGCCGCTACGGTAATGAATTATTATTTATTGTTATGTGTGTTTTAATACTAGTGTAGATGTGCAGGGGGTCTCCTGAGCTGAACCGCATTGGTTTCAGCCTCGGGGACCCCTACTTCAGGAGATACAGGCCCCTTTATGGGGTGCCGGTATCCCTCTGCAGAATTTAAATGTCCCGGTCATGTGACGTGGGAGCTTTAAAGTGCAGGGGATACTGGCACCCCATAACGGGGCCTGTATCTCCTGAAGTAGGGGGTCCTCGGACCTGAAACCAATGCGGTTCAGGTCCTGCTCATGTACACTATTATTAAAATTTATTTATTTAGTGTACGATCGCATTTAACAGTCTTGCATGGAGATGGCAAATCTCCATGCAAATGTTACATGCAGCTTTTTTTTCTATCAGCTAGCGTACGTGAAGTTAAGAACGCTAGCAGGGGGGAAAAAAGCAACACGTACGCTGTGGCTGTTCTGAGCTATTTTGAGCAGGTACGTTAAAAATGGGCTCAAGGCCTTAGTGAATCGCGTCCCCGGCCTCACTTTTTAACGAACCTGCTTTTTTGGAAAATCAGAACACAAAGCCATTGAGCTTAGTGCATAGACCCCATAATGTGCTTTTAGGTGAAGCTTAAATTTGGTACAAACTAAATGATGGTCTGACCTGATAGAAGCTCTGCGCATTACACAAACATCCTGTATCGCACTCTGAAACCTTTTATGTATCAGAAAATAGTCCAACATGTTTTAATCTCTTCAATTATTCGAAGACCAAGTTAACCTGTGACGTATATGGTGTTGGAACCAGGTGTTGCACGCCACCAATTTTTTATAGCTAGCAAATGACAATAAGCAGAGACCGGTGTCGTTAATATTTCCACAGCCAAAGGGGCCAAGCGTTTTTTCCTATCCGAGTCAGCTAGAACCGGTTTGTGCGTTGAGGTCCCCGCAAATTATAGTCATATGATTTCCATCTTGATAAGAGTTTAAAATCTGCTGTAATTCCTCGTAAAACGTGTCTTTGTCTTTATCATTGCTGATCTCTGTTGGGGCATAGACCCCAATAAGGGTCATTGGTATTTTACTGGCAAGCTCTAATACGGCGATTCGGTCTGAAATCGGTTGGAAGCAGGGGATGAATTTCTTTAGACTAGATTTCAGCATGAAAGCTACGCCTCTGTTAAAACTATCGCCGCCGGATAAGTATAGGTGAAAGCGGGCCGAGTGGTTAGGGTTTAAGACAGTACGTTCCCCTTGTCCAGGGAGTCTGGCTTTGGAAATTGTGGCTATATCAATATTGAATTCGTCAGCTAATAAATCCATTTTGCCGGTTTGGTTGCCCGAATGGATATTCCAAGTAGTGAGGTTAAGAACATCTTTAGCTTTTAAATTTTTTTGTGTGTGGCTGGTAGCCCATTTTTCGAAGGGAGCCCAGCTACTCCCAATGCATCGGTTGAGCCGTTTGCGCTAGCCGTAGGAAATTTTCGTAATTGTTGTCCTGCCATTGGGTTCTTGGCTAATTTTCCGGTTCTGTCACCACGGGAACCAACACTCCCCATTTTTCATCCGGGCTTGTGTCCGGCATTGGCTGGGTTACCTGGGCATAGAGTTAAGATGACAAATAATACATGGTTACAAATACAGTTACATAAGAGAACAGGGTATACATTATATACAGACATACTGTAGCAAGCACAGTTAGAGATAATATATATTATAGGCGTATGTAACAGTAACAGACGAGCAATCATAGAAATAAATGGCACACCACTGTTAATAAAGACATGCAGGTATAATTCTGCTTCTGGTGCTTACCTCCCAAAGGTCCCGGCGTCTCAAGGCTGGACCTGATAATGGCACAAAAATGAAGGAAAGGAGGAGCACACAGGAGACTTGATTTGAGTTTTGAAAAACTTCAATAAGGTGTTCACAGCATCAGAGCTTTAGTACAGATAACGTTCCAGGACTAATATGTCCCTTCCTTAGACCCAACACCTGAAACGTTATCTGTACTAAAGCTCTGATGCTGTGAACACCTTATTGAAGTTTTTCAAAACTCAAATCAAGTCTCCTGTGTGCTCCTCCTTTCCTTCATTTTTGTAACAGTAACAGACCAGATTAAAATGTGAGACAGGGGAGGATTTTCCCCATTAAGGAGAGTGTACCCGTGCACTGCATGCATAAACATGCCAAAAAAGAGCTGATGCTGCCGGGTCACTTAAAAGTATTTATTGACGTCTGTAAACCGTTCAGACGATTGCAGGTGCCTTGAGGAGAGAGCTCTGATGCATTTCGTGCCCACTTGCACTTTGTCAAAGAGTAGCGCTCTCCTCGAATGTGCCGGCACATGTAGTTATTGGTTGCCTGAGGCTCCACCCCTCTCACGTCATCCTAGAGGTCTCCCGCAATGTAAAATCATGGGCGGCCACCGGTGACGCGGCGGTAGAGGTAACCATGACAACCATTATATACAAAAATGCCGGAACATTTTATCATTAAAAGAATAATACATATAAATTATTAAATCAAAAGGAAATACATACATAGACATACAGTATAATCAGCTAACCTACAACATTACAAAACTTAAATAAACCTATCCAAGAAAAGAAAAGTGAGTACTATTGCATTTATCGTTTACTCACAAATTACTGATCCAGCTCCAGGGAATATTCTACCAATCAGTTGGGGGTCTGGCTGATCTATAACATGGTCTCCTCGGACATCCCCATATTCCTTTGGTTATGGAACCTTACATAGGAGCATACTAGGATTTAGAGAATTATATTCTGGATGAATTTACTGGATGTGCTATATACTCTTTAAAGCATTGTTTCCTATATATATATACAAGTGATTTTTGTGCCTATTCACACGCTTTTGAGCTCTCTGTTTGGGAGGTATTTTCCTCTGCCCTCTATCTAAAATGTGAGACAGCTTTAGTTTTGAAAGAACTTAGACTGGTGGTGGCTGTGAGAGTCTCCGGTAGATTGTTCCAGTTTCGGGGTGCACAGTAAGAGAAAGAGGAGCTGAACCTTGGGACCATGAACAGTCCTCTGGAGTCAGATCTCAGATGATAAGTACTGCATGTGGTAGGGGTGAGGAGCTTGTTCAGATAGGCGGGTAGCTTGCCCAGAATGTATTTGAAGGCACGACAGGAAAGATAAACTTTGGTCCTAGACTCGAGTGGTGACCAATCTAGTTCTTTGAGCTTTTCGAAGTGATGTGTATTGTATTTGCATTGGAGAACAAAATGGCATATTGAATTGTAGAGGGTGTCAAGTTTGCTATGGTGGGTTTGGAGTGCTGAACCGTATACTATGTCCCCATAGTCAATAATTGGCATTAGCATCTGCTGTTCGATACGCTTTCTGACCAGCAGACTTAGGGATGATTTGTTCCTTTAAAGTACACCCAGTTTGGCATAGGTTTTGGATGTCAGGGTTTCAATGTGCATCCCGAATGTTAAATGGGAGTCAAACCATATGCCCAGGTATTTAAACTAGTAACAGGAGTTACACTGGCGACACACTTTATTCGAGCTCGGCTAGTTCCACGAATTCGGGTATACCCGGGTGTATTGAGGTTTGTGACTGTTTTCTGCCCGAGTATATTGGGTTATTTTCTAGGCAGGGATTGAAGCATTTTATTCCCGCTGGCTGCAATACTGCACAGTATATATATATATACTGCATTACAATTCATGAATTTATGCCATCTGGTAGACACGCGAAGCATTGCAGCCTATTAAATCCTAATCATTATCATTTAACAAATCAGCCGCCCATCAGCCAGGCATGAACCCAGGCTGGGAAGGCAAACGCAACGGGGCTTGTCAGAGGTGAGGAGCGGCGCATTCCAGGTATCTGCCAGGTACATACCGGGTATTTGCTCGAATAAAGTGTGTCGGTGCAGTAGGGTGGTTTTAGCGTTGGTTCTGATCTGGAGCTCAAAGTCTCTCAGAAGGAGCTTCAGACCCTCAACCTAGAGAAGGAAGTCTCACGCCAGGAGATTGTCATTCTCAAAGCAGATGTGCGTAAATGGAATAAGGACTGCAAAGAGGCCGTGAAGAATACAGAGACTGAAAAAGGAGAAAATTCAAGATTAAAAAGAGAAAACTTAAAACTGAAAGAAGAAATTTTTCAGTTAACAGAAGAAGTCAAGGAAAAGTTTGACGCAGAGCACCGACTGCAGAACCAACTGCAAGGTCTGCGTACACACCTCCAGTGTGCTGAGGAGAAGCAGTAAATGCTACAGGAAGAAAAACTGCAGGCTGCTAAAGAGGTACAAGCGCTGCAGGAACGTCTGAATACCCAGTACGTTCCCACATAGCAGTATGAGGAGCTAAAGGCCACGCTGCATGTCTTTTCAAAAGTTTCACTGAAGCAGTGAATACAGATGGTGACCCACGAGTGGTACTGATTTTGCAAATAAAGGTTGCCACACCGCATAGGGCTACCAGCTGTGAATGGAGTATATGCAGAAAAGTGTGAAAATTGATACAAGACTGTGCTGAAGCAGGGGAATTTTTAGCAAACAAATGCTGAGTGTAAAATTGCCCTATAAAGGAAAAGTTTTTTCAAAGCTAATTGCTGAGTGTTGAGTCCACTGCAAAGAATGTTTTTTTTTTCTGCAAGTAAAAAAGTATGCCTATTATTTTGGGAGCAAAACAGACACCCAAAGTGTGAAGTGTGAATGCCATAATACCCAAAGATGAGACTGAAAATTACTGAACTCAGGCAGAAAACCAAATTCTGTTGCTGAAGCGGAGGGATTGCACCTAGCAAATAAATGGTGTATAGCAAATAGACTTTTTTTTACCTAGCAACTGCAAATCTTGTATACCTGATAAAAGAAAATGCATGCACAGTACTGCTGATATTGAAAAAAAAATTACCCAAGAAAGAAAAGTCTACAGAGATGCCTGTGAGAGCTACGACCTCTACAAGCAAAATATGCCCATCTGTAGGACTACCACAATTGGAGGTTCTAGCAAATACAGTGGCAACAGCCGCAATAGCGCCTCCTGAGGTCAGGAAGAAAATTACACCTGATAGCCTAAAAATGAAGGACAAGATGCAGCGTTCCTGTAATGAACCCTACCCCACGGAAGAGTGGCCCTTCCAATCCAATAAAGAGGAAGACATCCCTTATGGGGAACCCGAACCGAGTCACACCCACAAAATACCCCAAGAATGGTGGGGGTGCCTGAACTCGGCACGAACAGAAAAGACCGCTCCCTTTGATGACGAATATGATCAGCAGGAGACAGAGCGGGAGCAGTGGATCACCAAAAATTTCTGTCAGCTAAAGCAGCTGCAAGAAAAGCCTGGCGTATATAATGAAGCTGCTAAAATTTCAGATGAAGATGGAGACCCCAATATCCTGAAGGGACGGTGTCATCCAAATCAAAAAGACGGAAAAAGAAAAAGAAAAGCAGTTCTTTCCTTACCGTGGAAGGGACAGACACGTCCGCAGATCCTGTGGAGGAAAAGGGGGACTGAGTTGCCCTGCAGCCTAGAGAAAATGGAGAATTCGTCCCGCGGGTAACCGAATATCCAGAGGGCCCAAGGCAGAAGTCGTGTACCCAAAAGAAGTGTCTGTCCGGTGCCAACAGTGAGGAACCCTCGGCCAACCAACCCTCGGCCAACCATCCCAGGGAAGTGGAGTCGGAGCCAGTGAGTGACCAGCCCTGAAGATGCACTACAAGCTGCCAGGCATGACTGTGATCTACTCTGTGAAGAATTGGAAAGAGAGAGAAAAAATAATGCTGAGCTACAGAAGACTGTGCTCGCAATTTACTCTGCGGCCAAGACCGAATTGGAGGATATCAAGACTGAGCTAGATACTGCAAAGGCTACTATTTCCGCCATGGAGGAAAAGCAGAGCCAATCTGATAAAATGGTGGCTATGCTAAAGCGGAAGTATGAGGAGGCACTGAAGCAGATGACAGTCTTCCAGCAAGAGGTTCACACTCTTCGCATAGAGCTGAATGCCTCACATCATGAGACCAACAGCTGCCGCACAGACCTGGAAGTTTCCAGAAAGGAACTACACAGTCTCACTGAGGAGCTGGACATTGCTAAAGAAACTATTGGTAATCTTGAAACAGATCTCAAAGTCTCTCAGAAGGAGCTTCAGACCCTCAACCTAGAGAAGGAAGTCTCACGCCAGGAGATTGTCATTCTCAAAGCAGATGTGCGTAAATGGAATAAGAGACTGAAAAAGGAGAAAATTCAAGATTAAAAAGAGAAAACTTAAAACTGAAAAAAGAAAATTTTCAGTTAACAGAAGAAGTCAAGGAAAAGTTTGACGCAGAGCACCGACTGCAGAACCAACTGCAAGGTCTGCGTACACACCTCCAGTGTGCTGAGGAGAAGCAGCAAACGCTACAGGAAGAAAAACTGCAGGCTGCTAAAGAGGTACAAGCGCTGCAGGAACGTTTGAATACCCAGTACATTCCCACAGAGCAGTATGAGGAGCTAAAGGCCACGCTGCATGTCTTCAGAGCATCGTTGGAAGCGGAGCTTTGATACCAGGTGACTCTGTATGAGAGGGAGCGTGAGAAGGCTCAGAAACTGGAGCAAGAGCTGGAGAGACAGAGAGACTGTTCCATTCCCTTGAGTCAGTTCACCAAGGAGAAAACAGATGCAGCGGCAACCTTGACGACAAAAATTACAGAGCTCCAGAATATGAAGGAGACTCTGATACAGATTCCTCCAATACGGAAAAAGGTATTGGCTCTGCCCAAGCACCAGTATCCCATAGTAACTAATGCCCGCAAGGACAAGGGTACAGTGAGAGTTGGGGACTCCACGCAACTTCAAAACAAAATTACGAAGTTTGAGCCACCAAAGAAAGCACTTGCCAAACCTACAGCTGCCCAACAGGCAACAAACAGAGGTAGGAGTGCAGAATCAAAGCCAGAAGAATCCTTAGCTGAAGAAGCTGAACTGGCGACTCCGTGGTGTGGAGAAGCTGCAGAAAGACCACTTCAAGAGCAGATAACTCTAAGGGCTAGTCCTAACTGCTCTACAACTGTTGCCATACACTTTGTCTACAAAAAGAGGAGTGCCCGACGCAACAGAAATCTCATGACCGCGCACGCGATGAAAAGACTTTACGTGGAAAAAGTCCTCCTCGAGCGACTGAGGAGTGCTGATCTCAAGCATCTTCGGGAGGATACAAAAATAAACTGGAGAAAGGGCTCCAATCCCAGCGGGACAGAGGGTTCTCTTCCTCCATCCACTCTCATTCAAGTCACAGAGATATCTAGAATGAGAGTGGAAGGATGGGCTTTGGCCGTGGTAAGCCCGAGCTTCCCACAAACAGGGGAGGTATGTAAAAGGGGACTTATCCCTGTTCAGTAATGTGCCTTTAATCTAGCAGTGTGGTAGTTAATTACTAAACACCACCTGCCTGATTAGATTGTTTACAAAAAGCCTGCCTTTGAGACAGGAAGTGACTCCTTAGCTCTGACTGAGAGTTAACCTTTGGAGCTGACCGGTCTTGAGCTCTGCACAGCAGAGCTGATTTCAAGACACAGGGAAAACTACTACACCTGAAGCTGAACCAGGAAGTGAGAAGATTTTCCCTCCAAGAAACAGATAAGACTTTTATTCTTAAGAGACTGCTTATATCTGCTTATTTTCATGCTATATGTTTTGGGGCTGCGAGACATGCTTAACTAATGGAGATGTGAACTAATTGCATAGGATTTCACTAGAAATACTCCCAAGTGAATGGAAACTTTGTTCCCCCCCCCCTGTGTTTGGATAATTTCCTGATGAAAAGGAACAGGCACAATAAAGCCTATTATAATGTCACATTTTAAAGCCTCCTAATTGTGTACCTCTGTGAACGTCCGTCTACAGTAACCATGTATTTTTATAACTCTGTGCTCAAGACATACTTGAAAACAAGAAGTAACTCTCAATGTATTACTTCCTGGTAAAACATTTTTAGAAATAAAATATAAATAAAATCATTGGATAATGTTTCACTTGGTGTTTTTGTTTGCCTTCCTCTGGATGAAAATACTATAAATACAAATATAGGACAAGTATCTGTCGTCTAAATTTAACATAGACTGGCTGAACTTGATGGACATAAGTATTTTCCCAATATGGCTGCTATAGTCAGTCTCTGACCGACAGCCCATAGAATGCCGTAATATCATTGGACTTTCTGTTGAGTAGCCTCGTGGAAGGTCCTTAACAACAAGGAGACCCCAAAGTTTGGAATTGCGTGGTGCAGCTGTCGGTAGAATTTAGGTAAAAAGAAAAAAAATGGATCTATCTTAAAAAAAATACATCGTTTTTCTTTGTAAACATTTGTAAAATGTAATGTTTAGGTGAAAATTCGTTTTCATTTTTCGTTTTAGAAAGGACCATGTAAAACTCAAAGCACATGTTCTCCAACTTTGGCCTACCCATTCCTATTCTGGACCTATTCCTACTCTGGCACTTATTCAACATCCTGTGAAGCTGCTTTCATGTGCTTAAGAAAAATGTAATCCCGTTAAATGGAGCTGAACTCTTCTCCAGCATAGTGAAGACAGCGTCACAGAACTTTGCAATAGAGGCTCTTCAGTGAGATAACTGGACTTCTTAACTAAGCAAGGTATGCTTAATATTCAGAGGCAACTCTCTTGGTATAATTGTGTTGCTCTTTTTCTCAGTGCTATGATTGTTAATCATTGACTCGTGTATCTAACGCATGAGTACAGAATAGCTATCCTAAGTATATTAGAGATGTAAGTGCATGCATTCTGATATCAGTGATCATGTAATCATATCTCATTTAAAACAAACAGTACTACTGACTGAGGGATCAGTACATTCAAAGAATTTACTATTGTATTTTAAGCAAGGGTTTTTTTTATCTCTTGCAAACAGTGTTTATCTCTTTCACACAATAGCACTGGACTTATTGATAGAGATAACAATGCTCATGAAAGTTTACTCTCTATTGCAAACAGAGCTAGTAGCAAACAATACACTCAGATGCCATGTTAAGTTATATAACACATTGGTCCTTTTTCCCCCTTAGACAGCTATTTATTACATGGGCAACACTAACAATATTGATTAAATCTACCACATGTCTTTGCACAAGTCTGTATAAAAGAATAAATAGAGATAGGATAACTACAGACAGAATAATAGGCTTGTCAAAATCATTAAACTGTGTTCTCTTTTAAAAAAAGAATTACTCATTACGCTACATTCAGAAGCCCATCACTTTTGCGCTAATAACAATCATTACCGAAATTGGAAACAGATGTTGTTATTTTTTTCCCGTTTAATGGGGATTCTCAAAGCAAATGCGATGCAAAAATGACGTCTGTTAGCAAAACGTTACCTGGATGAACGAGGATTATCATAGCACGGGGACACGTTAAACAATACACTGCACGTGCGCATTGGTGAAAAGTCTTATTAGCGCACGTCAGTTTTTTACGCATTACGCATGCGTGTTACCTAGAAAATATACTACACTGTGCACTCAACCTAAACTACAATGTGATAAATGTAATTAACAAAACAAACTAATCATATGTGATATAATCCCAATTACAACTGTTGAGGATAAAATTGTGGGATGGTAGCCTTAGGACACAATAACAAGTCTAACCTATGACTTGTAACAACAAAATGAAAAGAGAAAATAAAGTCCTGGCGCAAATATCATGAAGAATACCAGTCCTTCCAAAGAAGTAAGGAGACTAGAAGAATGGAATATAGGACAGTCCTGTTTTCCACCGTTCTCTTCTTTATATGGAGTATTCTTTTATTTCTATCCTTTTGTCAAAATGCTCTACAAGGAAAAAACACAAAAACAAAAAACCATTGCGCAGTATCTTCAGAGTAACGAATACACCTTTCCCCGCCACTAGCTACTTACAGCAAGGCTGTAGGAAATAGACATTGATTGGTATCTTTGATGTTGATTCCAGGCACAGCATACACTGGATCACTTCGCTCACCGTCTTGTCTTCAAATATCTAGAATGACACTCAATGTGCCCAGAGGATATAGGAGACAAATATGGTGCAAGTACTGCTACAAAAATGTATTTAAAAAACATATAACACAAGACACCACAAGGTATCACACTCACATTTAAAATGTGATGATAGGACCATCTACAACGTGCCGCCCACTGCTTGTAAGTACTTGAGCTGCATGCACTGGTAGCTGGGCTAGGGATCCCTTCCTCCCCCCTTCTCACGGCCTCATTTGTATTTATTTTTTACTAAATCACATGGTTTACACGGCCTAATCAGGGCCGTGTGAACCATTTGACGAAAATGTGACGTCATAGGCCTATAAAAGCCTATGTCGTCTCATTTTGAAGCCAGACGCCGAGGAGGACGGACCTCCTAAAGAAGAAGAAGACCAGGGCGTGGCAGATGAAGATCAGAAGACCCGGAAGAAGACAGAACAAAGAAGACAGAAGACAGAAGAATACAGATGAAGACCCCCTTTGACGAAATGGATTACAAATAGAAGAAAGAAGACACAGTGTTACGGTTGTGCTCGCCACAAACCGAGGCCGGACCGCGGGGCTGAGGCTGGGTTATATATTCACCGACCTTAGACCGCGCAGACTGGTCCGAAGTGCGCAGTTCATAGTCAAACAGGTCGGGTTCAGGACTGGAGAGAACAGCGTAGTCGTTGGACGAGCCAGAGTCGGGATAGGAGATGTCCGGGTAGTCATAGTCCAAGCAGGGAGTCGGCAACAGGAAATCAAGCAGGTCCTCCTGCTTCAGCGTAATCGCTGCAGGTCGGGAACTGGGTTTGCGTGAGTGGCGTCCACCGCCCATGGCGCTGGTCTAGGAGAGGGAAGGCAGATCGGAGTGGGCACACCACCAGGCAGCACCGGTAAACCAGTGCTTCAGCGCAAGAGTACAAACTGGCCTCTGCGAAGAGAGAAAGAGCAGCAGGCCACGGGGTCCAAACAGCAACCTCTGCTAAGGGTAGAAGCAGCAGGTTGCGGGATCCAGGGAGATAGCAAACAGCAGGTCTTTGGGATACAGGAACACAGGCCTCAGTGAAGTAGCTGCAGGCTACGAGGGAACAGGAACGAGAACAACGAACTGGAACAGTAATCACAGAGATTAGTAATGAGAGATAACAAGCCATGAGGCTTGTGGCAAAATACAGGTAACATCCAAGAAGGATTATGCTTGGCAGAGAGGGATTGTGGGAATGCAGTATTTAAAGGTCAGCGGGCCAATCTCAGAAGGGGGAGTGTAAGAGCATTCTTCCAATGAGAGAGCACAGGCTGGAGCTGCAGTAAATAGCTTGCACAGCTGCTGTAGATACCAGGGGGAGTGTTCCAGGACTGCAAGGCAAAGGTAACCAGTAAACTCAGGTGTGGATTCCTTACAGTACCCCCCCCCCCCCATCCCTTCAGGTGAGACCTCCGGGCGAACATGACCACTCAGAGTTGGGGGACCTGGAATTGTTCCTGAACTGTCTAGGATTGGGGGTAGAGTTGTGGTCCAGAGACTCGTGGGCTCTCCTTAGCCTACCCCCACCCCCCCGGTGAGAACTGCGGCCAGACAGGGTCATCCCTGGGTCTCGGGAACATTGAGTTGTTCCTAAAGTGCTTTAGGCGGGAAGGGGATCCGTAAACGAGCAGTTCATTGGCGAGTACCGTTCTAGGATATGAGTGGTGGCACAGACATTTTTGGTACGGGGCTCGCCACGCGAAATGGCTTATAAATCCAGAGCTGTGGAGAAGGAGGCGTTTCCAGAATAGAAACATCAGAGGGACCCCAGCTGGGTGCCCGGTCCCTAGAAGTCGTACCAGAGTGCCGGCCAAGAGGCACCAATAATTGATCGGGTATAACAGGGAGACCCTCCGGACAGGCAAAGTTTTTGCTGAAATCTGCACGTAGGATTTTGAGAGGATCCTTTCCTCCAACGATTTTCCGGGTAGTGCTTAGCGGGGGTATAGAGTGGGTGGGTACAGTGCCAGGTATAGGTATGGTAGATGACAAATCGAGTGGTAAATCAGGTTTAGGGACCGAAACCTTGGGGTACGAACTGGGGATTTCCAACACAGGGAAAACAATAGGTACAATAGAAGGTTCCGAGAGAGACAATCATGAGTTCACAGCGGCAGAGAAGCAATCAGCAGTGGAGCTCCCAAATACTGAAGAACCCTCAGTGAGAGATAGTATTGTCTGGGGACTGGAGATCACAAAATCAATGGCAGCGTCTAAAGTTCTAGAGACAATAGGGAGAGAAACCCCATACTTAAAGTCATTCTGGGATACTTCAGGGACCACCGAATGGTCAGTGAAAAGAAACTGCCCTCCTGCACTGGGGATTTGGAGCGCGGCAAGGGTTACTTCAGATATGGCATCAGAGTGCAGGGAAGGTATGCTGGTCCGTGCAGAGATTAGAACAACTGCATGGGGTGGACTACGTGCTGCAATGAACTCAAAGGGCATCATACTTGTCATAGGAGTGGGAGTAGGAATAGGCTTTGGGGCTTTAATATCTGGAACTTGAGAATCAGGCAGTGCAGGGGCAGCGGAAGGAGGGGAGCTAGCATCTGGAGCTGAAGTCTATACTTCAGTAACAGGGACCTGAGAGACTACAAGAGCAGCAGCGAGTAGAGGAATAGAATCCGGAGCTGGAGGCTCAGAATCTATAACAGGAACATCTAGCACTGCAGGGGCACTGGTAGGAGGAGAACTAGCGTCTGGAGTTGGTGCCTGGGAATCAGTGACGGGTAGTGGGAGAGTATTGATGGGAGTTAGAGAGACAATAAGTGGTAAGTTGGAACCGGGGAAACTCTTAATAGCAGAAACCTTAGAAGAAAAAAGAGTCTTATCCAAAACAGCAAGGACCCTAACAACAGGGGTACTTGTCATGACAAATTCAGAAATGGGTATGTTTACTAGTGTAAAAATTCTGATAATGAAACTATTAGTCAGTGATGTGGGTGTCTGGGTTTCACTAGTGAGAAAATCAGATACCGTGGTAGGTGACTTAAAAGCAATCACGGAAGTTCTAGGTCTGCTGGACATGTGTGAGAAGGTACCCTTTAACACAGGAGATTTAATCTTAGCCCTGAATAACCCAGAAGTTGCTGGAGCACATTTAGATGCAGTGCTAAAGGACTGAGGTTTAGCAAGGGAAGGAAAACAAAATAGCTCAGATTTAAACACCTGAATTTGGAATGTAGACAGGGTGGTCTCTGACTGTACTAAGGGGGTGACGACAGATACCCTGATCTCTGGAGGTGTTGCTTGGGAAGGAGTGTCTGGGAAATCAGAAAAGACTACAGATTCCATGACAAGGGGACTATGCGCTGAAGCAGGGATCTGAGCTCCTGGGAGTGGGGATTCTGCGAACAGGCTTAGGGAAAAACCAGGTTCCTGAATACATTTAACTGGAACCAGTATTTTAGCAGAAGTTTCAGGGGACACAGCAGCGGAAACTTGAGCTGAAGCAGGGGGATTATACCAAAGAATATCCAAGGACTCCGCAACCTTAGGGGAGTCATTCAGTGCAACCTCTGCTGTCAGACTTGGGGATCAATTCTCTGATGCTAAAAAGGATGCATTAGCCTTTGTAGCAGCAAGGATTTACAGGGGTCAATGCGGATAGTACCTGAGAGTCAAAAATAGGGAGATTTGCCTCTGAAATTGAGGACACAAGGAGTTCCTCCTCTGGAGCCAAGGACGTGGCCTTAGCTGGCGAACAACAGGGAATTACCAAAGGTGACTCCTAGGGCAGACCTGCAGGGGTTAATACAGGAATGGCCTTGGGAACAGAGATTAGGGATTCTAACTTAGAAAATGGAAGTTGAAGGGGTTCCTTCTCTGACGTGGGGAGCACGCAGAGCTGCCTAGCAGGGGTTAAAGGAGACATATCCTTGGAGTCAGAGCAATAGGAGGTGCAATCAGTACTAGGGACCGTGAGAGACTCCTCTTTTGTCTTTAGAGACACAAAATCAGTCTGGCAATACTCAGGAGAAGGCAGTACCCCTAAGGGTTGAGCAACAGGACTGGGAACACAGGGGAAGTGATTACAAAGAGCATAGCCAGGGTGGAGAGGGTCCTGTACTCTTATGGAATCGTCCAAATCTTGGGACAGTTTATGGATCGTATCTTGAGCCTGAACCAGTACCATAGGATCTACAGTGTCCCAGTTTAGGCTATGAAGATGGGAGGCCAGGGTTTGTTTTGACTCTCGAAGGCGCTGGGACGTGGTAAGGAGTTCTTTACGGAGCTGTCTTTGAGAAGGGGTTAAACCTTCAAACATGAACTAACTTTCAGGCGGGGGCAGTCTTTCATACAGGTACTGATTTTCAAACTGGGACTGGTCCGCAAGCCGGGACAGGATTTCAGATAGAAACATACCAACCCTCACCACAGGGCGGTCCGGTTTGTGCGGCCGAGCATACTGTTACGGTTGTGCTCTCCACAAACCGAGGCCGGACCGCGGGGCTGAGGTGGGGTTATATATTCACCAAACTTAGACCGCGCAGACTGGTCCGGAGTGCGCAGTTCATAGTCAAACAGGCCGGGTTCAGGACTGGAGAGAACAGCGTAGTCGTTGGACGAGCCAGAGTCGGGATAGGAGATGTCCGGGTAGTCGTAGTCCAAGCAGGGAGTGGACAACAGGAAATCAAGCAGGTCCTCCTGCTTCAACGTAATCGCCGCAGGTTGGGAACGGGGTTTGCGTGAGTAGCATCCACCGCCCATGGCGCCGGCCTAGGAGAGGGAAGGCAGACCAGAGTGGGCACACCGCCAGGCAGCACCGGTAAACCAGTGCTTCAGCCTCTGCGAAGAGAGAAAGAGCAGCAGGCCACGGGGTCCAAACAGCAACCTCTGATAAGGGTAGAAGCAGCAGGTTGTGGGCTCCAGGGAGAAAGCAAACAGCAGGTCTTCAGGATACAGGAACACAGGCCTCAGTGAAGTAGCTGCAGGCTACGAGGGAACAGGAACGAGAACAACGAACTGGAACAGTAATCACAGAGATTAGTAACGAGAGATAACAAGCCATGAGGCTTGGGGTAAGTTAACAAAAGAAAAGTATATATTTTTAACTTTTACAGGTTTGTTTGTTTTTTAACATGTGATAGGTTTGTTTTTTTGATTATTATTTCTTGCCACTGTATGTATGTATGTATGTATGTATGTATGTATGTATGTATGTATGTATGTATGTCTAGATCGATATATACATACAGGGTAAGAAATTGTTGTTTTGGAAATGCTTGTTTTGCTGTTTTTAAAAACATTTTGTTGCAATGCTTACAAATGAGTGTGTTATGAAATTTTTAATTTAGATACTGTAGATGTAATTTTTGGAGGTTTTTGCAGTACTTGATTTCAGGGTGTGCTTGCCTTTTAATAGTGGATTATTTTTGGTAGTTATATTTTGTCTGATGGTAATTTTTTTATGAATGGTTTGGTTTAACGATTGAAATAGGTTATTGTGTAATTGATTTGGATTGGATTGTAATTGATTTCGGATTTGATTAATGGTAATATATTTCTGTTTACTTGCTTGGTTTAAATAGTATACTTGTTTGGATTGAATTGTATTTTGTTTGGAATATTTTATTGTTAACATTGATTTGCATAGTGTACATGATGCACAGATTATCTGCATCATCTATACACCGTAAAATTCAATGTTTTGATTGCGATTGGGAGATTGACATTTGGTAGATGAGAATTATTTTATTTTGCATTTTTGTATTTATTTTTTTATGTGGCTATCTAATATTTTAATTTTGATATGCAATGTGATTTATTGATTTGGAGATGTGGTATTTTCATTTGTACATGTTTTTTGAATGCTTAAACATTTCTTTGTACAGTATATTGGTTAATCATCATTAAAAATGAATGGAGTATACACTGTGGGCTCTTCATTCATTTATATTCATACAGATACACACACACACTCTTACATCACTAACTTTCAGGAACCATTTAACACCTCTAGACATAAATCACATCCACACACGGGGGAGGGACAAGCATAGATAACATTCCAAGAGACACTGTTTTTAAGTATACCCTTTGCTTGCTTCATTCATTGAAACATCGCCGGAAGAAGAGATCAGTGTATCTCGAAAGCTCGCACAAATAAAAGCATTTTGTTAGCCACAGAACGGTATCATCTATTTATTTTTTGATTATTGAAGCTCGTCTAACACGGTACTGATACCTCTACAGGATTTATATATATATATATATATATATATATATATATATATATATATATATATATATATATATGCAAATACAACTGTACGCTCATCTGCATGTCTTAGGCAGGTCTGCAACCCCGCCTTTCCCCATTATCACCCAGCATACAGCACTTCCACTGCAGCAAGGGATTCTGGGAAATGACATGCAAATGACCTGCCTAAGACATGCAGATGAGCATACAGTGGTATTTGCATATTTGCTTTCCTGTGGAGGGTTTTTGTCACTTTTTTTACTCACCATAACTTAACTCAGTATTATGGTATATATATATATATATATACATATATATATATATATATATATATATATATATATATATATATATATATATATAATCAAAAAATAAATAGATGATACCGTTCTGTGGCTAACGAAATGCTTTTATTTGTGCGAGCTTTCGAGATACACTGATCTCTTCTTCCGGCGATGTTACAATGAATGAAGCAAAAGGTATACTTAAAAACAGTGTCTCTTGGAATGTTATCTGTGCTGTTCCTTCCCCCGGTGTGGATGTGTTTTATGGCTAGAGGTGTCAAAAGGTTACTGAAAGCAAGTGAAGAAAGAGTGTTTATGTGTATCAGTGTGAATAAAAATCAATGGAGAGCCCACAGTATATACAGTGCTTTACACAAGGTGTGTGTGGAGTGGGAGTGGATATAAATGGTGTGGGTGGGTGTGGAAATGTGAGAGTTTTTGTAGCACAACTAAAAGTGTGTGTGGATACTTAGTGGTCCCTATTGGTGTATAGGGATGGAAAAACAAGGAGTATTAATATGTGTGAGAGACAGCTGTGTGTGCATACATATAGCATATGCAGAATACCAAGAAGTGATCTCCTTGAATACAAACAGAAGGAGACAAGCGACAGGGTACCTTTGGTGGTCACATATAACCCACACCTAGGAGCCCCTCGCTAGGGTCCGGGGTGCTCCTTCTCGGACTCTGGTACCTCAAAAGGGGTCTGAGCCCAGATCTCCCTCTCGACAGAATTGTCCCGGACCAAACTAACAGTACGGGGGTAAGACCCTTACTAAGGCGGTCCCTAGCTCAGCTTGTCTCTAAGGTGACTCAGGGCTAGCTGGGCCTGGGGCACCTGGCCTGCGCCTGGGGGTACAACCTCCCCGCGCAGTCTCTCCATCTCCTCGTCTCTCCCAAACAGCTCTGCACCATGTGCGCGCAACCACTGCCTATATCTCTGGCAACTCCTCCGCCCATATGCTAAACGCTCTCACCTGACCCTCCCCGTAGGGCTGCTGGGTCAAGGGACTGCTCCTCTCCCGCCAAATGTACTCTCCTCCTTCGCTGGCTTTTGTAACTACTCTTTGCAAGTGCAACCTCCCATCCCTTGGGGTGAATCAGGGGTCACGGCTACATATATATACATATATATAGGAATCAGCCCCTGACGAAGCCTAACGGAGAAACGCGTAGGGCGTGGTATACATTGAACTAAGCAGACTCATCAGAAGAAGCAGACAGCAGCAAGGAGGTGCCGGTGGCCGCCTGTCCCACTATTTGCCTGCAGGGAGAACGGCAGTGCAGAGGATCGAGGCCCTACTCCCACAGTAGACCGGATGAAGTCTCGCGAGAGTGAGTGACGTCACCGCGCCATCACGTGGTACGGAACGTCCCCTGGAGCCGCGGGTAACCACAGGAAGAGAGAGGACTCTTTGTGGGAAGATAATACAACACACGGAGTGCCACTGTGGACTGCACCTATAAGAAAGTACCGTGAGTACTATATATATATTAGGAGCGGCGGAATAGACCTATTAGGTTGTGAAAACTGAGTAATACACTCATTCAGAGACTATGTGGAGCAGTAGAGACACCTAATGTGTTTGCTGCATTTAAACAGGAGTATTTCACTTGTGGTCAATAACCCATATACCAAGGACTGCTGAAGAAATCTGCTAAGGGCTAAATACCCTATTTCTAATGAGTGTGAGAAGCTCAGAATTCTCAAAAGTTTTATGTTATCTCACTGAATGTGAGTGTTTTACTTATTCAATTTTTTATCAATAATTTTAATAAATTGTGTTATACTATTTGCACTTTACCTCTCTTCCTGCATGGTAATCTGTGCTGGAGATCATTACTGCTGTGGACGCCCAGCTGTTCCAGATCCATCGCATAATTGTTCCAGATCCCAGAGTGGATGCAAGGCTTGACTTTATCATTTATACTGTAAGTGCATACAATACCTTCTGGCGGTTTATTGAGTCTGAACATACTACCCTATGTTTTTTCTGTCTTTTCTTGTCTCCATTTGCGCCTAGGTCATTCTTTGTGCATATATATATATATATATATATATAATAAAAAAATTAATAGATGATACCGTTCTGTGGCTAACGAAATCCTTTATTTGTGCGAGCTTTCGAGATACACTGATCTCTTCTTCCGGAGATGTTACAATGAATGAAGCAAGCAAGGGGTATACTTAAAAACAGTGTCATTTGGAATGTTATCTGTGCTTGTCCTTCCCCCGGTGTGGATGAGATTAACTAATTAGCATTTCGTTAGCCACAGAACGGTATCATCTATTTATTTTTTGATAATTGAAGCTCGGCTAACACAGTACTGATACCTCTACATGAATATATATATATATAGTGTGTGTGTGTGTGTGTGTGTGTGTGTGTGTGTGTGTGTGTATATATATATATATATATATATATGTGTGTGTGTGTGTGTGTGTATATATATGTGTGTATATATATATATATATATATACATACATACATACATACATACATACATACATACATACATACATACATACATGATGAAGCCACTGTACAAATGAATGGGTGAAAGGTGGGTATCGGGCCAGGGTGGCTTAACCCCTTAATTACCTCGGACCCGTAGGGACCACCCGAGGGCCCCCAGACCCCTGTGGGAACCACCCGAGGACCCTCAGACACCTGTGGGTCTGACCCGGGGCCCCCCAGACACCCGCGGGCCTACCTGTGGAGACCCCATTTGACTTGCAGAGACCACCTGGTGGACCACGATGCCTGGCGGGTACCACCCGTAGGCCTCCAGACCCTGTGTGAAACCCTTTGCTGGGCCACTGGGGCCTGCGGACACCCCTCAGGACCACCGGGGACTCCCGTGGGCCTGGGGTATTAACCCTGTATGTAAAAGAATAAATCAGGTATTTATGGGGGCACATGGGGTGGGTTATTTATTATTTATTAAATATAGTGCTCTTTATTGTGGTTAACAGAGGTGGGGGAAGTGGGTATTGTCCCCGAGCCAGGGTGGGTAGGCCTCCCTGTGGGTAGTGGATGGTTAGGCCTCATGGGGTGGGAAGTGGGGGAGGGTGTATAGGCCTCCCGAGTGGTGGGTGAGGGTGGGTTAACCCCTTAATGACTATAGCGGTTAATGACCGCTACGGTGATTAAGGGGTTAAGGGACATTACATTGGCTATTTTTATTCTTTTGTATGTTTTGCAGCATTGGAGGGACATGAGCAGGATGAAGATGAGGATGGCCTTCATCGTGGGTGCCTGGAAAAGGTAAGTGTAATATGCATTTATTGTGATTCATGTATTTAAAATGGGCAAATGCATTATTATCCATATGTGGATAATAGTAATTTTGCCCATTACTGTATTGTATGTGTTAGGGGGCAGGAGGAGGGTGGTGCATTTAGTTAGAAATATTGTTTATTTTTTTGGAGGCACAACATTGGTACCGCAGGCCCGCAGGGACTCCCGTGGACACCCGCTGACACCCGCGGGGACCCCGGGACGGCCGCAGGGACCCCCGGACCCCTGCTTGGTCAGCCGGGGACACCCATGGGACTCCTGGACACCTGCGGGACCCCAGCCTCCCTCGGGGACCCCCACGGGGTCAGCCGGGGACCCCCGTGGGGTCAGCCGGGGACACCTGCCGGCCTGTTGTATTGGTGTTGCGCCTGCAAAAATGTAAACAAAGAAATTTTTCTAAGTCCTGCTTTTTTATCACCTGCCTTTAGCTGGTGAGCTTTGTTCAGCGCAACTTTCAAGTACGATAAGTTTGCGTTGCTTAGTGAATCCCTCAGAAGGGCAGAAATCAGTGCAAACAGCTGATCGTACGAGCAAAGTTGGACTCTTGAAAAAAGTCAGTTTTAGAGCGCAAAGTGCCTGTTAGCACGGCTCTGTGAATAGCGCTCAGCGGAACATCACGTTCTAAGAGCACTTTGCGTTCTTAAAACGACTTATCACAGCTTTGTTCATAGCCCCCTAAGTTACATTGAGCAAGGTTATACATTATCCATAAATACATTGCGTGCACAGTTAAAGATAATACATGTTATAGGAGTATGTAACAGTTACAGACCAGATTAAAATGAGAGACAGCTTTAGTTTTGAAAAATCGTAGACTGGTGGTGGCTGTGAGAGTCTCTGGTAGGTTGTTCCAGTTGTGAGGTGCACGGTAAGAGAAGGAGGAGCGGCTGGGTACGTTGTTGAGTCTTGGGACAAAGATAAAGATGTAACACTTCATTCCATTGTTTTCAATAGTGCAACATTAAACACTGTAGAATTAATGAGAGTAGTAACACTTGATACATCTGTAACTAGATAGAACACGGTTTAATTCATTTGTGAGAAATAGATTGCGATGGGTAATTGATGTGCATAAGTGTTCATGTGTACATGAAATGGTACCTAAGTTAACATCCATAGCCTATACATTTCAGAACAGATATTGGTATTGTCAAGGAAATGGATAGTCAAACGACAGCTTGTCATTATGGATCCTGTGTGCTGTGCAGGAGACAAGTGGGCTAACAACAAACTAATACAGAAGGCTTGAACAATAGTTCACTGGTGATGAATGTCTACATGTCTAGGAATAGCCATGGGCATAACTTATTTAACTAGTAATAATGATCTAGGGACATATGACAGATACTGCTTAAGGCAATGGAAGATTACTTACTGTAGCTGGAATACTCAAAAGTGTCTCCTCCAAGAGATATGCATATTTTGCAGTTATTGATACTAGCCCACCACAGTAGATGCAGCATGCAAAGCCTTTTAAATAAAGACGTTTGTAGAGGATGGTCCAGTTGTTGGTAATATCTGGAGAATTACTATAATAATATTGTTTTTCAGAGTAATATTCAGTACAAATAAATATCCCACATTGAATACAAAATGAATTCCCCATGTCATGGTCAGTTTAACAAGCCTTGGTTAAAGCAGCAGTCCAAGCTACTGTTTTTAAAAATATGTATATATATATATATTTCCTTCAATATGTCCACTAATACCATCAACGCAATGATAAGTAATTAGCTAAGTTGCAGATCGACCCGCTCTCCTGTGATCGATCGGTGAAGATTCGGCTCTGGGGTTCACTAAATGGCTGTCAGTGCAGCAGAAGAGGACTCAAAGATGCAAAGTTCTGTGGGGAAGATCATGTGACCAGGCAGTCATTAAATATAATTGGTGCACTGTTGAGGGAGGGCAGGGCTCAAAAAGGGGTGTACCAGAGCCTGTTTCAGGAGAGGAAGGGGATGGGACGTTGTAAATGGTTGCTATAGAAACAAAAAATGCTTATATTAAAATACATTTAAAATGTCATTTGGAGTTTTTTGTTTTTTAAATGCTACAAGTATTTTTTCATAGTACTAAACTGATGTATTAAACATGCATGTATGATATTGCTTGGTCTGCAGCTTTAAGGCCTGTGATGTACTAAATCACATACAGTGGATTGTAGGATTCTGCAGATCATAGGCCTTTTTTTCCATTCACTAAAGGGTAGAGCCCAAAAGTCAGTGGCACTGCAGTTGGTGGACTTAATATAGCTTTTGTGGCCTTTTACTAGGATAAAGATTGCACTGAGTTTGTCACAATACATAAGCTGGTTGAAAAGTTAGAAAAAAAATTATGTGTTTATGGGATGGAGCTAATTTAGTTAAATTATTATCTCCCAGTTGCTGGGGTGTTAGGAGCTGTTGACGTATATTGGTCTCTAAAGGTTTATAAATATAATTATACTCTACATATAAAGCGTCAGCACCCAACATTCTGTAACACGTAGCAGAACTGTACAAGAACCATGAATCGTTCCTTAAAGAGCTGAAATGGACGACTTCATCAAGGTGACTCTTGGTCGTGAATGAGGGTCTCTTCACAAGCTGGTATCCTAAATCAGCAATGATTTTTGTCAATTTAATATTGAAAGTATATGTCTTAATATACATAAGAATCGCAACTAAAGTACAATAATATTATTGCTTACTTTTCTTAATCAATTAAACTGGTTAAAAAAATAACTGCAAAACATGAGGCACAACTGGAATATGCAATGTAATTTACAATTATATGATAAGTATCCTCTCTTATTTTTGAGGTGAACCTGAAAGACATCTCATCCATAGAGACCCACAGAAAAGGGTTGTTCTCATAAAGCTGGAAAAACTGTGATACTTATGAGTGTATCAACTATATTATTAATTTTTTTCAACTTCAAATTTTTATTGAATTTTTTCATATCAAATAAAACATTGTATATTTAGAAATTTTAAACGTGGAATAAAAAATATTCTTATCAAAATTGTAACATGTTATCTGTTTGTAAACAAACAAAAAACAAAAGACACACAAAAAAGGGGGGGGGGGATAACAGGTGTGAGATCTCTGCCTCTGTTATTTTACTATTACTCCTATGGGAACTTTCTTCAATTCTTGTGTGGATGACTAACGTTCTTATTATTTTTCTATTATTTCTTTTATTTCTTGTTTCACCCTCGAAGGCCTGGCTAGTCTTATAAAAGGTGACCTATAGCTCATTCTTGCTCATTCTTACTCATATTCTTACCCATGCTTCAAAAGAGAACGCATTTATCTCTATCATTGCCAGATTGTGGTTCTCTCTACTCCTGGGATGTCTGTCTGGGCCAACCACGGCATCCAGACTTTTATCAATTTTGCGCCAGTGTCATTAACCAAACTCGTTAATTTTTCCATCTGGCAAATATACCACATTCTATTCCTAATCTGGGGGATATTTGGAATCTCTGCTTGTTTCCACAGTGCCGCGATCTCGCACCTCGTGGCTGTTGCTAAATGCATAATCAATTTATTACGTGTTTTTGAAAGGCCCGGCCAAGGTCTATTCAAAAGGAACAGCCATGGATCCGGAGGAATAGTGAGGTCAAAAATCCTCTGAAGCCAATGTCTAATTTGTGTCCATAATGGGACTATCCGAGGACAAGACCACAACATGTGTAACAGGTTCGCCGATGCTCCACACTGTCTTGGGCACAGAGGGGAGCATCCTGGTCCAAACCTTGCTAATTTCTGTGGAGTGAGATACCACCTCATAAGGACTTTATATGCGTTCTCCTTTAAAGTAGTGCATATCGAGCTCTTAGCTGCTGTGGTTACAATAGCCAACCAGTCTTCTTCGCTCACCTCTTCTCCCAGATCTGTTTCTCACTTAACCATATAAGGTAATTTATCAACTATATTATAGTTCTGGAAATACTGTTTTTTAAAGTAGATTGCACCATTTGTATTTTTTCTGTGTTTATTCTTACACATAAACCCGGGAGGATTTGCGGCCTGTTCTACGTCCGCATGGCTTCTTAAGACCATTTGAAAAGTCTTGAAACTGGAGCAGCATTCCACTGGGGTTGTATATATTATATATTATATTTTTATTGTGGCAGGACGGCCTCGTGGCGGGGTCAGTAAGACAATAGATACGATGGGAAACTTTAAACTGTAGTGGTTTATTAGCCACAACCAAAATAAAGTACGGGTGCACTGTCCCTTTAAGAAACTACTTTCTAGAAAATAAAGCCTATTCCCGTTAGGGAAACTAACTCACTTCTTGAGCCCTTACTAACTGGGCAGCCAGCTAATCTGGTTATGCCCAAAACATGTAATCTACAAAGTATAACAAATAAGTATCATAATAAAGTCTTATCTGTAATGCAGCTCCAACAGCAAACAGGAACACCGGTTCCGGGGAGCAGGCTGTGTCCAGCTCGCAGCAATCTTTATCCTGGGTTGGGGTCCCAACTGGTCCCAGCAGCATAGCTCCTCGCAGGACTGGGGGACCAGAGCAACAGCTAGGGCTTCCTAGCCGGGAGAAGTCTCTCCACCCTCCTGTGGAAAAATAAGCTCACCTTGTGTGAGCAACTTCCTGCTTTTTAAAGCACTTGTTTCATTGATGAGTTCAGCCCCTGTTTAATCAGTCTTCAGATGTGCTTTCTTTCTCTGAGGAGATTAACGCTCTGTGTACTGGCTGCCATATCTCCATTCACTATTCCAGCCTACTGAGTCAGTGACTCTGTCACATATCCCTCCCCCCAGCAAAACATTGTCCTGTGGAGCGGCCCGTGCACCATTCCCGTGCACCAGAATCTTTGTCGAAAATGTCCGACGTCGGCCCTTCCCTCCCCCCCTTTTTTTTTTCTTGCCTTCCAATTTAGGCATTTTCTTTTTGGGGTAATTACCAGGCCATCTGCGCCTGAAGACTGGTCCATCACTATCTCCTTGTGTTGTGCCAGTTTAAGGTTTGCTGCTCTGCTTTTGTTGTGTCTCTTCTTGCAAAGGTTCCTGAGCATCCTGCTGTCTATTAGCTCTCTCTGCCAGGACTCTACGCCACGTTATGACCTTGATCTGCAAATCGTGAAGATGCATCGTTCTCTTGTGCTCAGAGTCTCCTTTACCCTGTAGAAGAGCCTTGACCTCGGTCAGCTCATTGCATACACTTGCCAGTGACTGTTTGGCCTTCTCTTGTGAAGATAGCAACTCTGTTTTAGCGGTGATGGCTTTTGGACCTTTCTCCATCAGCGTACCTTCAGTCTTGGGTTCCACAATATTTATCTTTAGTACTTCAACTTGGTCAGGATTATTATTAACCCGAAGTGCACCCCATGGCACCTCTCTTTTACCATCAGCAGACTCATAGGCTTGGGCCTTTCTGTCTTGACTCTTTAACTTACTCTGTTGAGAGAGTCGCTGGACAATCTGTGCGGTCTTTCGCCTCTTATGATCACGGGCACACTTCCATCTCATTCACGACTGTCTCTTCACAGTGGCTACCCTCAAGGCAAGGAATCCACTTTGGGTCCCCTGGGCACTGTAGTATGATTGGATTCTTACTGTTCTTCTGCATCGCCACTTGGCCTTCGCTTTCCGTGCCTTGTGGAAAGTAGACTGTAGTACTGCAACGGTATCATGGTCATGCTTCCTGGTGCGTCTCCCTTGCTTTATCTCTACCGCCACCTTTTCCTTGGACTGCTTCAGTGACCCAAACGTCTGTCTTGGGGTTGTAAGCTTTTCCTCCAGCTTCATCTGAGAAACCTCCTGCTGGGCAGCAGTAGAGTCCAACGTAGCGTCCCGCCCAGTCTTCAGAGCCTCGAGCTCCTTGCCTAGGTCACACTTTTGTTTCTCCGCCATCTTGCGGCCAGTACACTCAGACTCCAGGTTCTTCCTCAGGTCTTGAAGCAGTCCTTCTGCCTTTCTTCTTTCACTCGGCTGCTAGTTCATCTTCGTTAGAATTGAGTCGCGGTTCTACGTCTCCTAGTAGACTCAGAGCAAGGCTTAAATCTGTCCCTGTTTCTTTATTCTGGACCTGCAGCTGCTGGTGCTCCTCCCGGACTTTGTCCAGCTCCAGCTGTAGCCGGGCCCCCTCATTGGTCGTGTAGTCCAGCCGCTTGTGGATATCAGCCATCTCGGTTTCATGGTGCAACATCAGGCAGGCCACCTGACGGACGGACACCTCCTCCCTCTTGGCGTGCTGCATCTCGCGCTCAGCCATCTGCATCTGCAACTCTTCAATCTGATGCTGCCAGTCCCCTCTCAGGGCCTTCACCTCTTCCCGGTGCTTACTCTGGGCTTGCATCAGCGTCTCCTTCATCTTTTGGAGCTCTGTAGTTCTTGTTGCTAGGATGGCTGCTGCTTCTGTTTTCCAGGCCTCTTTCTCCTTGGTATACTGACTCTTTGGGATGGCGCTGCCTCTCTGCTTCTTCAGCTCTTGCTTCAGTCTTTGGACCTTCTCATGTTCCCTCTCACACAGAATCACCTGACTTCTAAGCTCCACCTCCAGCGATGCTCTTGTGGCGCTCATCGTGACCTTCAGCTGCTCCAGGGCGAGGCATTCTTTTTCCAGCATTTTCTCTGCATTCTGCAGTGCAGCCTGTACTTCTAATTTTTCTTGCGCCAATTGCGTCTTCACTTTCTGTACTTGGTGAAGCTTCTCAGTCCCATCACTGACGTGACCAGTCAGGTTTAAAACCTCTTCCTTCAGGTTTATATTCTCCATTTTCACAGTCTCTATATCCCTTAGGACCGTCTCATTGGCTTTCTTCAAAGTACCCAGCTCTGTAATTAGACAGTGGCCCTCCTGGTGTGAGAGTTCCAGCTCTATTTTGAGCACGCTAGCCTCTTGTTGAGAAACTTCTAAGTCTTTGATGAAGTTTTTCACATCTCTCTGGGACATCTTATAGCATAGTCTCCAGTCAGGACTTGTTCTCTCTGATTCCATGGTACCAATTGTGGTGTTGCCTTATCCAAACTTGTCTTCAGCTCCTCCAACTCACTCCGTAGGAGACGCTCTGTTTTCTTTAAAGCCTCATACTCTTGTATAGCTGGGAGTATACACCTCTGTACCTCGGTGTTAGCTTCTCGCTCCCTATTCAATTGTTCCTGCAAGACATCATAATCACGGTGGGCAGTTTGGAGTGCAGAAATTAAGGCCTCTTTTTCCTTGATCAAGGATTCAGCTTCCCTTTGCTCCTCCTTTTCCTTTGCCACCGTTCCTGTGACAATTTTGCCCATCACAGTTCCTGTGACAATTCTGCTCATCACTCCGGTCTGCAGCCCATCTCGGTGGCTTGCTGACGCCTGTTGTCATGATATCGCAGGCTCAAGTGGTTCGGTCACTTCCTCTGTGACTATGAAAAATATTTTTCTTCTTCTTTCTCTTTATTTTTTTAGTTCCAGAGACATCAGTGGTACTGGGCACACACACACTGGTATCAGCTTCCACATCTTGCTTGTACTCACAATGCGTTGCTTGCTTTTGCAGCTGTGGGAGACAATATTCATCATGTTGCTCCTGTTGATGGAAAAAACCTCCTGTGGCGCTGAGGTAAGGATATGGATGTGGTCGTGGATAAAGTTCCTTTCTTAGACAGTTACCTCAAGAAAAAAGACAAAACATACAAAAAAACACTGCAATAGTGCATTACCCAGGGACAAAATAGATAAATATAATGGAGCAAATTTAATAAAACAATTAACACATAAAACAATTAAACAATTAAACAAAACATAATATAATAATATGACAAACATATATCAATGGATGCCAATGTAAAATTTCTGTGCATCTGCACTATGAGGAATGCACTTGCTCCGCCTTGATAAAATTGAAATCCTACTCACCAAAGGTGACTAGGACATGCACATTTGTTTTAAGGTCTTTCTCGCCAGGTAAACCGCTCGCCGTGGGGTGAAATAAGCCAGACGCTGAGGGAAAATCGCCTTCAATACTCGGAGTCAGCTGCTGCCAGAGTCTGGTCGATCGGCCCCTCCGCTGATGTCACCTCCTGTATCTCACTGCTACGGTGTCCCTGCGATGCCAAAAAAACTCCAACGCGTTTCGAAACGCCTAATAGTGGGTTTCTTCATCAGGGATAGGCTACCACCTCATAAGGACTTTATATGCGTTCTCCTTTAAAGTAGTGCATATCGAGCTCTTAGCTGCTGTGGTTACAATAGCCAACCAGTCTTCTTCACTCACCTCTTCTCCCAGATCTGTTTCCCACTTAACTATATAAGGTAATTTATCAACTATATTATAGTCCTGGAAATACTGTTTTTTAAAGTAGATTGCACCATTTGTATTTTTTCTGTGTTTATTCTTACACATAAACCCGGGAGGATTTGCGGCCTGTTCTACGTCCGCATGGCTTCTTAAGACCATTTGAAAAGTCTTGAAACTGGAGCAGCATTCCACTGGGGTTGTATATATTATATATTATATATATATATTGTGGCAGGATGGCCTCGCGGCGGGGTCAGTAAGATGCTAGACACGATGAGAAACTTTAAACTGTAGTGGTTTATTAGCCACAACCAAAATAAAGTATGGGTGCACTGTCCCTTTAAGAAACTACTTTCTAGAAAATAAAGCCTATTCCCGTTAGGGAAACTAACTCCCTTCTTGAGCCCTTACTAACAGGGAAGCCAGCTAATCTGGTTATGCCCAAAACATGTAATCTACAAAGTATAACAAATAAGTATCATAATAAAGTCTTATCTGTAATGCAGCTCCAACAGCAAACAGGAACACCGGTTCTGGGGAGCAGGCTGTGTCCAGCTCGCAGCAATCTTTATCCTGGGTTGGGGTCCCAGCTGGTCCCAGCAGCATAGCTCCTCGCAGGACTGGGGGACCAGAGCAACAGCTAGGGCTTCCTAGCCGGGAGAAGTCTCTCCACCCTCCTGTGGAAAAACAAGCTCACCTTGTGTGAGCAACTTCCTGCTTTTTAAAGCACTTGTTTCACTGATGAGTTCAGCCCCTGTTTAATCAGTCTTCAGCTGTGCTTTCTTTCTCTGAGGAGATTAACGCTCTGTGTACTGGCTGCAGCGTCTCTCCATTCATTATTCCAGCCTACTGAGTCAGTGACTCTGTCACAATATATATATATATATATATATATATATATATATATATATATATATATATATAATCACCATAATTATTAAGGTTATGGTGGGTAAAAAAAAGTGACAAAAACCCTCCACTGTAAAGCATAAAGCAACTGTAAATATACAGTTGCTATATATATATATATATATATATATATATATATATATATATATATATATATATATATATATATATATATATATTTCCCACTATATCTTTTTATTTGTGAAGTCACTTGCACAAATTTTGTTTGCATATCAGTATGGGGGCACATTTTTTAATTGTATGTGTTAGAGAAGCCATTCGAACCCGGGCATTGGAGAACTTCAGGGACTTTATTGTTAGAGATATCTCTTCAGTAGAAATGGGCTGCTCAGGAGTCTTTGATATCTGGCTGTCTAGCTTCGGTAAGTTGCAAGTAGATAGATATACTCTTATGTTCTCCTCTATAAGTTGTCTTGTGCCCACCCCACTTTCTAGGTTATAGTAATAATAATTTCCAGGCTGTAAAATTTTACAGATTCCTCACAAATTACTGCTAGGTTATGTGTTGTTGTTCCAGCCTTTTTTTTAAATGCATCACTATTTAGGTTATTAACCTATCGACCTGGTCATAAAATGGCTGCTTAGTCCACCTCATAGCTTTTTCAAATTTTCCATGGGGCAGTTCCTTAATTATATCATAGTAGTTTCTATTTGGGCTTTGGTGGAAGAGCCAGGAGCATTCAAGAAGGACCATTCTAAAGTAGATAGTCTGGTATTTAGTCTATTACTATGCTCCATCTGAAATCTTTTCCTCTGGGTAGCTATGCTTATGTGCTCTCCCCGAATCACATCTTTATGAGCTGCCCATAATATTGCTGGGGTAATCTGGTCACTGGTATTCAGGTTAAAGTAGAAAGTTCTTGATTCCGAAAGTTTTTCCCTTACTTCAGGTCTTTCCAAAAGCCAGTCGGTAATTCTTCAATTATTTTATGGAAGATTTTTGCTTTAGCCCTGTTAACTTAAGTGTCACTGAGGCATGGTCTGGCCAAGTGTGGTTTTCAATTTGAGCATCTTCCACATCGCATCTGTGCTTACTATACAAAGATCTATCCTTGAATAAGTGTTATGAGGTGCAGAGTAAAAAGAATAGCTTCTAGAAATGTGGTTACAAATCCTCAAGGCATCTACTAAACAGTTATCCGTCTCCAGTTTTTATACTGATTTGGAGTTTCTATCACTTACTGGATTCATGATAGTGTGAGAGGTAGGTTTATCCATTGAATGATATGGGCAATGTTATAATCTCTCCCTATAATGAGATAGCCACACTTGTGGTGCATGGATTTGGGAAGTTCCTCCTGGAAGAATTTGGCCTGACTCTCATTTGGGGCATAAATGCAAGCTAAAGTCACATCTATCAAATCCATTTTATCAACAATTAACAAGTGTTAAGAGTCTACCATCACTATCAATTTTATAGTGGTGCAATTTAATCGTTTTTCTTGCATTTATCAAACTTATGCGGGTGAGAAAAAACAGCCTCAGGAAAAGATTTGTCACATAAACCTATGTGTATTCTCCCTATTGCGGTGTCTTTTGCAACATGACAAGATCACATTTATTAGATTTAATATCTGAAACTCTCAATCTTCTCTTAAGGGGAGAGTTCAACTCTTTGACATTCAAAGAGATTATTGACAAGTCATCAAAGCACATCGATTAACCTTTTTTTGTGGGGTACAAAGTTATCCTTGATTGAATGATTGTTAGCAAACCAAATGGGGAAAAAATATTCTATAACAGGATTGTTCGGGCGGGTCGGCAGAGACAGAAAAACACTCATGTCATGGGGTTATATTCTAAGGGCTCCCATTCTTATTAACTGTTATATAACTGAGGCTAAACAGATTGCCAAAACAGTCATTTTAGAAGAGCATTTAAAAATAAATATTACTATGTTAGTACATAAGCATAAAATTACAAGCAACAGTGAAAATAGTAACCAAAAAAATTGCATTTTAACACTATGAAACCTGTGAGTCCTTTTCAGACTGAAGAGAGGTTCTAGTCCGGCAGGTTCCCAAGTTCACAAAGTCCTGAATTCCTAAGTCCTTTTGCTGGCATCTGTCTCAAACTATAGTCCTCTCTGGTAGGACAATCCTTTAAGTAACAGGAATGTCTTTCGTAGCTGGGTCTCTTGAGCTCTTTCCATCCTTCTTTCATATGTTAGAGGGCATAGAGTCTTTTACTGTTGAGTTTCTTCTACTCCAGACTGTTCTGAGATCTCCGTACTTTCTATCGGCAGTCGCATAGAAGCTTCTCTATAGTTGTGTGAAGCATAGAGACGAAATGGGAAAGCCCACCACTACCAAACATTTTGCATTCTGAACCAGACCAGGTTTCTGAGGTATCCACTAAAGATGGGCAGAACACTCCAAATCCATTTGCAGATTGGGTACTCAGGGCGAAGGCGCAGTATTCAAATTTAATAGTGTCTCCAGTTGTATATATATCCCCTCAAGCATCCCTCCCAAAAATTAGGGAGATATACCTGTGCTGAAAAAGGAGCACACCTGAGGTACCTGGCTGAGAGATATGCTAATGGATATGCAAAGCATATTTGATATTTAAATGAGTCCCATTCCACATTTCCTAAAATGATCTTCATACCAACTATATAGAATTGATAAGCCTAAGGCACCAACCTAATGACTGGAATGGAGTCAGACCCAACAGGACATTGCGTAACCATTAGTATATCTCCCAACCTGGTACCTCAGGTGCTCTTTTTACAGCACTGGCATGTCTCCCTAATTTACTTGGAGGGACGTTGGAGGGGATATATATACAACTGGACACACTACTAGGTTGGAAGCTCCACTCCCCCCCCCCTCAGCCCCCAATGGATCCCTGATTGCTCTCTGTCTTTGAAGAAAAGAAATCCAAAATGGCAGATTGATCTTTTAGAGACTAATCCATGTGTAGCCAGGTCACCTGTTGCCCCCTGCGACCTCCCAGGGAGCCTCCGTGGCCAGGACTGATGTCGGGTTCTGCCAGAGGCCAGCGGCAGACCCGACGGCCATTCCGGAGGGTGGGGGCCGAGGAGGGAGCAGCGCCTCTTCTCCGCGAGCGGGCCGGTTGCCGGGGACGCGATCGGGCCGTCCCTAAGGCCGCGGTCGCGTCTCTAAGGTCCCGGCGGCTGGCGAAGAGGGCACCGCCATTGCCTAGCCACTCGCGCATGCGCCGTGATCGCGCAGGCGCGGGAGGAACCCCCGAGTCAGGGAGAGTCGCGCGAGTACCAGAGCAGAGTAGGGAAAGGTTGAGACGGCCCCCAAAGACTTGCGCATGCGCAGGGCGGGTGCGCACGCGGCCCCAATGCCAGGATAGGCTCTATGGGACTACAACTCCCATGGAGCATAGCGAGGGAGGCATCAGGTGCCTCATAGGAGCCAATAGGGCTGAAGGATTGTCCTGGAGCAAGTGGATACATTTGGCGGGCTTGGAGCATGTTAGTTCAGTCAGAGTCAGGAGCCCAAGGAAGGAGGTAGGGTGCAGGAGCCGGGGACTCCCTGCACTAGGCCAGCGGCCCTAAGGTCCAAGTTATCCCTTATCCCTCAGGTTAGTGAGTGTTGCCAGGGATAGTCTCTGAGAGGGACCCTGTCACTCATGGTAGTCAGAGCTGGGGAATAGCCAGGGATAAAGGGGGCTGAGGTTAGTCTGCAGAGCGTTGCGGCAGGCGTTTAGGTGAATTAGTGGCACGAGACAGCTGGGGGGTTCATAGCGGTAACCAGTCCGGGGAGCCATAGCCCAGGGTCCGTGTTGCGAGTGGCGAGGCGCTGGGGGGGTTCATAGCGGTAACCAATCCGGGGAGCCATTGCCCAGGCCGGCGTTGCGCGTAGTACGAGGCAACTGGGGGGGTTCATAGCGGTAACCAATCCGGGGAGCCATGGCCCAGGGCCCGTATTATGAGTATGGTGGGTACAAGACCTACCTTTATAGGATAGGCAAACCCAAATGCCTTAGGAGATTGACCCTTAAGCCACTTAAGGATGCTGTGCTATAGGGACGGCCTATAGTGCAGGGTGTGTCACGTTGCTGTATCGTTAGAGAGGGACTCAGCGGATGCTGCGGTTCCAGTGATGGAGTTCGGACCCACGTTGGGGTCCACGGAGAATATCACCTGGAAAGGATCAGACGGATGCATCGCACGTCTGACCCTTTGAGAAGAGTGTTGCAGGCCCGAGCATCGGAGTGCTCGGAAGGTATTTCCACATAAGTGCACCAACAGGCCTAACAGATAATTTAGTGACTGCGCAGTCACCCACGATCTCCATAGGAGTACGGGACATTGGGGATTACCGGACACTGGGTGGGAACGCCAGACATTGGGCCTGAGGTGATAAGGTTATGATGTTATGTAATGTGTGATATGTGTGTTAGTAAAGTCATATAGTTAATATACATGCTGTCGTGTAAGTGATTAATATTATGATTGTCCTGCGAGGAACCACTCCCCCTCTGGTGGGAGCCATCGCAGGTGGAGGCGCTGTACCGAGAAGATGTTGTAAGTGATCACCCCTAGTATAATTACCCCAGGTTCCCCGTGGCGGAAGCTGAGCCCTCCTGTGAGCCAACAGGTAATGCACCACACCTGAGTAACCTTGTATGTTCCTACACCTCCACAGTATAATCTGCGATTGGGCGGGGGGGGAAACCCGTTACACATGGATCAAAGGATCTGGACAATCAGAGGCAGATCCAAATCTGCAAAAACATTTCACCCATCTCTAGTAATCACACAACATTCTATTCATACGCAAATTAGGTACACTCCCCTGTGTGCAACTGTATTGGTTATTCATACTCACCAGTGTGCCCAGTGGTCCCTGAAGAGAGGGCAGAGAACCACCAATCTTGAATATGACCCTAACATCTCATTCTGTTGTAAACTTAATGTTACATTTGCTAGTTGTGCTCATCCATAATGTCTGATTCTAATACTTTGCTAAATTATAGTGCAACTATGATAGTTATATAAAATTATTGTGTAGTCAATGTCTACAAAAATATATTTTTTCAGTTGTGTCGTGTGTATTTTAAGTTTTCTTGTTTTATTTGTTAATCCACAGCTAGAAATGTACATTACTGAAAATTAGCTATCTGGTGATGTCTTGACCTGTTCTATAAAAAATTACTAAACGCTTCCCACCTGGAAAAAAATTAGTTAACTTTTTTTTTTTACCAAAATACACCAATACTTACACAGACCTACACGTAAAGGGGCTGCACTTAAAACTTAAATAGGATAAAATGCTGGATCCAAAAAAGTTTTGTGAATAAGGTCCAAGAAGAAGCTGAAATATTGCAACACATTGCATATAATGTATATAATGTATAACCCTGTTCACTTATGTAACTGTATTTGTAACCATGTATTATTTGTCATCTTATCTCTATGCCCAGGACATACTTGAAAACGAGAGGTAACTCTCAATGTATCACATCCTGGTAAAACATTTTTAAAATAAATAAATAATCTTGGAACCACAGGTGAGTTTTCCCTTTCTTAAAATGTTATCATATCTTGCTAAGAAAAATGTAAGAAACTGTAGTTCAATAAGACGTTTCACCCCTTGTGAGCTCTCATGAAGTTGGGAAAAAGTATACAATGGACCAGAATCAGATATTAGGCGTCTCTTGTGATCCCTGGAGGTGAACATTCTGCGAACACATTGTCATTCTCAGCTGCCCTTTAAGACAATTTACAAAGCAATAAGGATGGGTTGGGGCATATGCCTGGCATCTGTCACGTCGGCGCGTGCCGGAAGCAAGGTGGACTCAGCTTCAGGCGTACACCAGCATGAGAGAGGGGCCCTGCGCATGCCATCATCAGAAGCTCAGTGTGGGGCAGAGTGAGGGCGAGGCCTGCAGCTGGGGGAGAGCTGGTCCCGGTTGCAATGAGAGGACAAGCAGTTGTGGTCCCCGCAGCTACCGGGCCTGGCCAGAGGACATCCCCAAGGTAGATACATGTATCTGGTGGTGGTGGTGATGGGGGGGGTTATATGTATTTGAGGGGTGGTTATATGCAGTGGTTGACAAATCACCAAAAAATCTACTCGCCACACAAAAAAATCTATTCGCCACCTAGTACCAAACGTGTGCTGCTTGGGCCAATATTTACTCGCCCGGGGGTTAAATCCACTCGCCCGGGGCGAGCAAATGTATAGGTTTGTCGAACACTGGTTATATGTATTTGGGGGGGTTTATATGTATTTGGGGGGTGTTTTTTCTTATAAGTTTCTGGGGGTGTTTTTTTTAAATGTATTTCAGGGGGTGGGTTATATGTATTTAGGGATGTGTTTCTTTATATGTATTTGGGGGAGTGGGTTATATGTATTTGGGGAGGTGTTTTTTTATATGTATTTTTTTTGTTCTGTTTTTTAACACGTATTTGGGGCTGGGGATTGTGTATGTCAGGGAGGGAATGAGTGAGAGTTGGGTAATTGATGGAGGGGGAGAGTGAGAGGAGAGAGTGAGTGAGGAAATGAGGGAGTTAGAGTGAGATGGAGGGTAGAGAAATACATGTGGGGGGAAGGGATTGAGTGAGAGTGGGGTAATTGATGGAGGAGGTGAGTGAGGGAGAGGGAGTGAGATGGAGCAGAGAGAAATACATGGGAAGAGCGGGGGGAAATAGAGGGGGCTCGTGAGGTGTGAAATGGGGGTGCTTGCAAGACCGCCGACATATGGTGGCGGAGGGCAGGCCTGGTCATAACTCTAATCCTGGACCCCATGAAATCTATCTGCTGCGCGAATAGTGAGCAGAGCGGTCCACAAGGGGATCCAGGTGTTTGGATGGCATAATTTTGTCTTAAAACCTGCCTCAATCCTGGGTGTGTATTTATTTCTTAAACGGTGTCCCCTCAAGCTCCCTCAAAAACACCCTGCATCACACTCGCCTCTTTTTTATGTCATCAACTGCAGTTGCCATATTGAAAATCAGATTCTGGAGGGGGGCAATCTTTGCCACAGACATACCGCTCGTGTTTATTTTTGGACAGTTGTTTTCTGTAAGGTCTGGTGAGCAAGATGTATAGTCTTAGGCCTTGACCCCGCTGCCTACTACAGTGTCCGCTGTGGCGGACGCTGCGCGCACGAGAGCCCTCCCCGCAATGGCGCCGGGCCCACTGCGAGGGGGGGGACGCAGCGCTCGCTCGAGAGCTACTCCTGCTCTCAATAGAATTGAGAGCAGGACTCGCGTCGAGTGATTAGGCACGCCCCCTGGCGGTTCAGCCAATGAGGGCGAACCTGCCGGGTGACGTCATGGCCGCGCCCCCGTCACTCCTCCGCCACGCCCCCCCCGGTCTCTCCTCCTGCAGTGAGCTGCAGACCGGGGAATTGGCTGAACGCACCGCCAAAAGCGCGGGCGCGCGTTACAGCGGCGATACCGGGGCCTTAGCCTTAGCTACCGCATGTTGTGCATCATTGTGGGATGACCTCTATTCGGCACAACTAAATAGGCAAAATAAAGTGAACCATTTTAACATTTATCAGTACAGAAAAAATACATGTGGAACATGTAATACATTTATAACATGTAATGTTGGACTTTGGTTAATCACCTAGATTGTTTTATTTGTTTGAGGCAAAAAAGTTAAAGGAAAACTTAAAAGGAAAAATGTTACGTTTCAGAACATTCGGTTCATCATTCCTGATTCTCCTCTAATCTTCACCTGGGTTATCAGCCACGGCTTTCCAAATACACATAGAAGAAACTGATATTAAAGCAAAAGAAAATTCCAAAAAGGGTCATTTGCAAGAAAATGAATAGGAAAATATTTGAGACCTGGGAGCTGTTTAAAAATTCAGCCATTTCAAATAAGACTCTTTGGATTCCGATTCAGTGTTTTTACTGGTTACTCTTGTACTCCGGGTATCCTGGTGAAACCGGCTGATAGGCTGGCTATCCCTCACTTCCATTCACGGATTGTGCACATTATTAGGCCAGGGCCATGGTCAAAAAGACCGTGCTGAGCCGCGCTGAGGGGAAACATCATCCCTAATGAGCACAGCTTTAGACGGCGCTTCCGCACGCTTCCGCAGGCGTGCGGAGGCGTGTGGAATTGCAGCCGACAGCACAGTTTTCCCACTGAGGGAAGCGCAGGGCCGGTCACGTGACCGCCAAAAGCCAATGGCAGTCCGTGACGTCGCCGCAGTGACGTGGCGCGCTAGCACTGCCTCCCGCCCCGCCTCCCGCCCGGCTCACAAGCGCGCACGCTGACGCTCATGCAGGGACACAAAAAAGCTCCTGCTTGAGCAGGAGAGCATGAGCGTCAGCGCTGCCCAGCGCTGTTAATGACACCATGTCCGAAGCCTCAGATATAGGGTCACCCACACAAAGCGCGTTTACATCTCTCCTTTTTTCCGACTTCACGGCAGTACCTTTCACGGGGCTAAGATTTCACGAAGCTTTCTACTCACCTACAAAAAGTAAGTATTTTATCTTTTAAAATATGATGAGTTCGGAAGTGTGAATGCCAGTAATGTACCACTAAGGGCAGTGCAACGTAGTTAAAAGTTGTCTCTGAGTAACTTTGGCAGCTGCAGATCATATCAAAACCTGACAAATAGGCATAGGGGTCAAACCGGATAGGGTCTCAGTCATTTCAAAACAGCAGAAAGTCATGAAAGAGAACAAACACAATGTGAGACTGCATTGTGTGAGCAGACAGTCACATCTGCAGTCTACTGGGAAAAAACAACCAGTGCTTCGCCACAACCAAATGTTTTATTTAAAGGAACAATTCAAGCAATATTCGACATGTGTTTTTTTAAATAAATCAGTTCTGTAGGATTAGATCATACTTTCTACAGTAGGGCCCCGCTTCCCTGCATTTCGCTTCTCAGCGAGCCGCCAATACGGAGGTACCGAGAAGGGGGCCGCCATGTGTGCCCATGTGCAGAACGGGGGCTGCTGGGGTCGCGCATGCGCAGAATGGGGGCAACCGAGGTCGCACATGTGCAGAACAGGGCTGCCGAGGTCACACATGTGCAGAACGGGGGCTGCCGAGGTCACACATGTACAGAACAGGGCTGCCGAGGTCACACATGTGCAGAACGGTGGCTGCCGAGGTCACACATGAGCAGAACGGGGGCTGCCGAGGTCACACATGTGCAGAACAGGGGCTGCCGAGGTCACACATGTGCAGAACAGGGCTGCCGAGGTCACACATGAGCAGAACGGGGGCTGCCGAGGTCACACATGAGCAGAACGGGGGCTGCTGAGGTCACACATGTGCAGAACAGGGCTGCCGAGGTCACACATGTGCAGAACGGGGGCTGCCAAGGTCACACATGTAGAGAACAGGGCTGCCGAGGTCACACATGTGCAGAAAGGGGGCTGCTGAGGTCGCGCATGCACAGAATGGGGGCAGTCGAGGTCGCACATGAGCAGAACAGGGGCTGCCGAGGTCACACATGTGCAGAACAGGGGCTGCCGAGGTCACACATGTGAAGACCAGGGGCTGCCGAGGTCACACATGTGCAGAAAAGGGCTGCCGAGGTCACACATGAGCAGAACGGGGGCTGCCGAGGTCACCCATGAGCAGAACGGGGGCTGCCGAGGTCACACATGTGAAGACCAGGGGCTGCCGAGGTCACACATGTGCAGAAAAGGGCTGCCGAGGTCACACATGAGCAGAACGGGGGCTGCCGAGGTCACACATGAGCAGAACGAGGGCTGCCGAGGTCACACATAAGCAGAACGGGGGCTGCCGAGGTCACACATGTGCAGAACAGGGCTGCCGAGGTCACACATGAGCAGAACGGGGGCTTAGGTAATTAGTTTTCAATAAAGGTAATGGAAGCCTGCATAACCCAAACATTTTTTTTTTTCCAAACATTTTTTATTAGGCATATTCATTTTTACATACATTGGGTTACGTTACATTTCTGGCCTAATACATACAGGCATACCCCGGTTTAAGGACACTCACTTTAAGTACACTCGCGAGTAAGTTCATCTCGCTCAATAGGCAAACGGTAGCTCACGCATGCGCCTGTCAGCACGTCCTGAACAGCAATACCAGCTCCCTACCTGTACCAAAGGTGTGTGCAAGCGGGGAGACTATAGAGCCTGTTACAAATGCGTTATTTACATCAGTTATACATGTATATAACGACTGCAGTACAGTACATGCATCGATAAGTGGGAAAAAGGCAGTGCTTCACTTTAAGTACATTTTCGCTTTACATACATGCTCCGGTCCCATTGCGTACGTTAATGCGGGGTATGCCTGTATAGGTTTTCCTTGTTCGATTAGTGGGTGGGGGGGAAAGGGTTCATCCCTCCCCTCGTCCGGCCGCTCCGCCTCTAGTCTCCCCTACCGCTCCACTGTCGCTTTTATGATTCAGGGGATTCTATTCTGGGTCATTCTATTGGATTATCCAGGATTCCCAAATTTTATAGAACCCTTCGGTTGATCGTTTTAGGAAAGCCGTAAGTTTTTCCATCCTCATTACTTCGTTAAGTCTATTTTTCACTTGTTGTTTTGTGGGGGTCCCTGTCTTCTTCTAGGAGTATGCTACTGAGCATCTTGCTGCTGTCAAAATAAAGGAGATTAATTTCCATACTGGGCGATCAATCTCCTCTATCGGTCTGCCCAGAATTAAGGTCAGTGGATCCATAGGGATTGTGAGACCTGTGATCTCTTTTATTAAATCCTGTATTATAAGCCAGTACTTTTGGATCTCTGGACATAGCCACCAGAGATGGGCCATGTCCCCTCTATGTTTTTAACTGCTTGGATTGCCTCTTTAATACAGCATGCTACTCTGTATTAATGCAATATACACAGGATTTCCATTTCAACAATAGTAGAGATTTTCAGAGGGTGCCTCCAAATCCTGGATAAAGATACCAAAGATTGGTGTGGTGACAGTATCAATCATTTACATTTAACATTTACAAGAGGTGAATTGCTATTTGGAGCACAGTCTGTGAAGAAATAGATCCCTATTCAAGATTAAATGCAAGAGGTTCGCTGCTCAACTTTAAAATAACCCATTCCTATTGTACATACAGTAAAAGGACAGCATTTTCATTTGGTGCGCAGGACTATTTTTTTCCATTGGCTGATCAAAAAAGCAGCAGCAGCAGCAGCATATATTTCTTACATATTGTAATTTGTCTCAAAACAAGCTAATACATCAGAAAGTAGCTCTCTTGTAAAGCAATACTAATTGGGCCGAAGAAATGATATGAATAGCTTGGGGCAGATGCTTAATCCCTGGTGTTCCTACGGTCCACTGTTAATGAAAAGCAACACATTTACTCCCCTTTTGTATACCTGTATATCTCTGAAGATTATCTCATGCAGTTGTCACAGATGTTTTTTAGTAGATTCATCTATAGATAAGACTCTTAAGAGGTACAGATTACATAGTCAGAGAAAAAAAATATATATATTGTTACCCTCCAGCATTTCCATCAAGGGAAGACATTTTAAATCACTTCATGTTTCACGACCATTTCTCTGTCCAAAATAAATCACTTGAGCAGAGTGTAATGTCATTTTTACTTTAAAAAATTTGTGTCCTAAGGGTGTCCTCTTGAACTTCAAACGTATGCTTTGTAATTATTGTACCTATCAAAGGAAAACCAGCACTTCACCTCCATCCAACCTTTCCCCCATGTCTGTAATTTTTAATTATTAATCAATAAATCATATGCATTTAACCTAATTGTTCTTTTCATGAGTAGCAGAGATCATTGGGGGTCTAATCAATGTAAAAGTCAGACAGTCTATCTAATCTTACCAGAGCTACACAGACACCAAATGAGAAGGAGAGAAAGGGTCCTAGGTAATGTTCTAATGTCTTTGAGAGTAGAGAAATGTACCAGTTGGCGGTGGAAGTAGATGTGTGGCTAGAAGGAAGGTACGCAGGTGTAATAAATAGATATCCTCTATAGAAATAGATAAATACAGTAGCTACAAATATAGATAGACAGAGACAAAGTGCAAACAATGCTCCTGTGGTGACACAAAAAAAACCTGGAGTTTTATTATTTTCCAAATTATAATTGTGTATTTTGCATGTGTAACGGTGTTTCTGAACCGGCCTGACCCACCCAATCTCACATTGGCCCCTGTGGTCTAACCGGTCCCCATTACAGTGTGATAGTGTCTGGTGGTGCACCTGTTGGCAACAGGACTCCTGAGTCTCCCGCATGATGGTGTGTGGGGAGGACCCGTCCAGACAGGCAGCTGAGGTAGTGTGCTGAGTCCTACCTAGTTCCAGTGCAGCGCCTCCACCTCATCAGGGTCCCTTCGGTCACTTGGGGATGGTCCTGGCGAGGAACTCCTCCGTGGTGCTCCTCTCTGTACATTCACTCCACACATGTACACGAGAGGGTTTGTGATTAAGAGCATCTTTATTGCTGGAGGTGGGCTAGCTGCCCTCCACAATGGGGTGTACTTAGCCCTCCATCTTCCAGCTGCTTCCCTCCGAAAGGTACGCCTTCCCTTAATAGGTGGGTTCCCTATCCCCGCAGGGATCTCGGCCCTGTGCCAGGTCCCTGGTCACAGTTCTCTCAGGCAGCTTGTCTCTGTCTGCTTGTGCTGCCAGACTCACAGCTCTGCATTCAGACTACTGCAACAATGTTGCAGACCTCCATCTGCCTCTTACTGAACACAGCAGCACAGCAACAGGAACTCCTCAGCAACAACTCAGAACTAACTTTTAGACACAGTGCTGTGCCTTATGTACACTCTGGAAGCTGACACACCTCTGACATCACTAACCATGGAGTCAGAGCATGTGACCACTCCCATCCATACACAGGGCACCCCACCAGGGTGTGAGGGCAAACCTCCATAATTACTGCTGGCATGCCCACAACTTACCAGGCCTTACTGTCAGCAGGAGAGATGACTGTAGCCATTTTACATGACCGCTACACATGTAAAGTAATACATGGTAAATACAGACATTTCAGGGACATTTCCACCAGGACGTTCACATTGATGTGCAAGTCTGTGTGTATCCATCGGAGAGAGTGAAAAAATGAAGCTATGGAATGTAAAAACCGGCAAATGACTGAAGCAATGCAGATAAGATCACCATCAAAGACTTGTATTTCCCACTGGCTTTGTCCTTATTGGGAAAGGGTAAAATGCATCATAAGGAGCTTGACTGCTGCAGTCTTAGCCATCTGTCTTGCAACTTCTTATTGAGCTAAAAGCTCACAGTTCTTAGGACAGGGTCCTCAGAGCTCCTTTATTTGCTTATCGAAGCACTAACTGAAGTTAACAGGGATCTTCAAAGCTCCAGAGAAACCCGTTAAGGCCTGTCTTATTGCTAAGACGACCTGCTCATAACTTTAACCGCCATTACTGTTACTGATATGCAAAAGTGGTGTGGCAAACGTCAACGCATAACCACAGTAGGCCATTAAAGTTAATTCAGGAAATAACTCAATTTTGTGGGGGATTCCATCATCTAACGCCTCATCAGAGCTATTTTTGGCTTCGCTCGGTGGTATAATCTGTGATGTCATAACTATTAGGCGACAATCACATGTTACAGTAAGCAATCAGATTAGTCGCTGTAACGTGATGCCATGACTGCTCTTCTGCTGCAGCCCTGGCCCCTGTAAAAGACATGGGCTGTCACAGAAAGCAGGAGGTTGTAGCAGAGGCCACATCTGATCGCTGAAGAAAGAAGATATCTAGAGGAACAGATGAAGAAAAGAACAAATACTAACAAGTGAAGATTTTTCAGTCAAGTGAGGATTGAGGGTGTCATTCAAGATAAGGATCCCTCATTTCAAGGCCATGGATGGCCTTGATTATTTTTTTTGGTTGGGGAATTTATTCTGTTGGCCATAAGGTCAATGGATTGTTTTTCTATTTCAATGGGTTTTTTTTTTTAATTGTTTTTTACCATCAGGCCTGGGGAATTTATTTTTTATGATTGGGCATTTGCCATGAAGCTGATGGCCGTCTACTATGATGGGGTAAGTACAAAAAAAAATTCAAGTACCCATTGAGTGCTATTTCAGCTAGCTAGGTTCTCCTTGAGCCTAGGTAGCCCCACTGACACTTAATCAGTTATTTTTTTTAACCTTTTTAATGTTAGAAGTTTTAATATATCTATCTATATACAGTACATATAAAATTAAAATACCACTTGTGTGCACATTCACATGTCTCAGACAGGTCTGTAAACCTGCCTTTACAAATTGTCATTAAAAATGTACAAAATGCAAGGTACATGGACAAACATAAAAAATGCTGCTTCACTCATGAACTCACAGCAGCTTTCCTTTGCGGCTCGTTCGGCGTGTATCCTGACTTCCGCGTCCAGAGGGTCTGGCAACGAACAACTACTCGGTCTGCCTCCGGTCGCTCACTGTGTCCAAAATCCTCCTCAGAACAACGCGTTTCGCTCGTTAGCTTCGTCAGGTTCTGCTTAGCATTACATTTTAATGACAATTTGTTTTGAATAAAATCAACCCGTTTTTTACTCTCCTGGCATATTATGTGTATGAGTGACACCAGAGGATTCGGTTCCAATCATCTAGCAGTGAGGCTTGGATTTTCTCTGAGTGCCCCCCACTCACATATGGCCATGTGAGTGGAACTTATATTAGCAATTATATTTTGCTTATCACCACTGTCACTTATCAGTGACATTCACCCATTGCATTCTCCTTCCATCTTTTTTTGAGATCACCTCTACTATCTGTGACCTTTGAAGTGACCATCCAGACGAGGCTGTTAACTGTGTGATGGGCAGACACTCACACATGGCCGTGTGAGTAGTTTAATAATTATTTACTCACCATCCCTTCCACTCCTGTGTTTATTACACTGTTTGGCTATATGCCACACCATATGAGTGTACTAATTTCGTTTTTCCCTTCTCTTTGTTTTTGCGCTCACCATATTGTATTTGCCTCTCACACAATGGCGGCTGCCCTCACTGGCGTGTTAAGTTTGTCTCGCTGCAATGCACCAGGTGGAGCAATAACGTCTTCTACATCTGTAGAAGATCCCATGGGAAAGCTTTAATGAAGACTTTGGGCCTCTTTAAGTAAAAAAATTAATTCAAAAACATCTAGGAAAAAAGAAAATAAGGTTGAAACTTAGCTTTAAATGGCATCAAATTCAGCTCACTTTCAACATAGGTCATGTTTGGGGGACATGCCTCTTTATATAATGTTGCCATATAATAAGTTGTATAGTTTCTGAGTATGTTTTGCAACTAGACTGGCCTGCACAAGGGATGGATAATGGCACATGGTGCAGCATTGCTTTCATTATTCTATCTCCAAACCCTAACTAGATCTGGAGAATACTACTATATTTGGGGTGTTGTTACAGTGCTCCATACTCAGTCACCCATGCGGTGAGGTATTTTTTTTTAGATGTAACGGTGTTTCCCCCACCCAATCGCAGATAGGGGCCATTACAGGGTGTATGGTGCATATACCTGCTGGCAACAGAGGGCTGAGTCATCTGCCGATGGTAGTGGGGACACAGGAACAGACTTCTGGGGTTCATAGCCCACATATTTACTTAGCAGTGCAGCGCCTCCACCTGCCGTGGACTCCAGGAACTGAAGGTGATCTCCCATGGTAGAACTTATTACCTCTCCCCCCAGTAAGGTCACACACTAGGCAGGAGGTTGTCGGGACACTCGAATCCCCTTGGGCCTTCGGTAGGGCGCAGGGACCCTCCGATGCCTCCATAGTTGAGGTAGATTTAATAACAGCAGTATCGACCGCCCAGGTACTGGGTTCAGTCGCATCTTTCTCTGCGAACTCCGTAGGCTGCAGCAGCATGGGCTTCAGGAAACGTGCTCTGCAGCAGGCACACTGGGCTCCCCAGGTCAGTTTGCCACCTGGTAAATCGCATTTGGAACAGAAGCATCATAGGTACCACTTCCTTTCCACGTTTACCACCATGAGTCCTCCTGGTAATCGATAGGGTCAACTTCCATATCTCCAGACATAATCAGTTTTTGCTGAACACAAGGGCACAAGAGCAAGGGGCAACTCGCTCCTTTCACTTGCCAGGCTTCGAAGAAATAAGGGTGCGGTCCGCAGCATCCGCTACCTCCCTTATTCTCTGAAGTCTTTAGGCATTGGTTGTCGGCGTGTCCCCTCCCTCTGGTGGAGATTAGAAGAGGGACACCCGATGACGTGGATGGGGCGTGACTCTGACTCTGAGTTGGGCCAGTCACATCGCTTCGGTGGGGTTCTGACTTTCGCGCCAGACCCGGGCAGAATTTTGCAATGAGGCGTACAGTTCTTTTGCAACCAGCACGTGCGCTATCCAGCCTTGGCGGGAGATGCCATTTTAAGTCCTGTAACTCATGTAGCGTTTTCCTGGATAAGGGAACCTCCATTTTGGACACAATTCCTTCACAGACCACGCTGTGGCCGCGATTCCGACAGGAATCCGTTCCTTGTGGTTCCTCACAGTTCATAGATTAGCAGTCTACCAAGAGTAGGTTGTTCCCCAGGCTAGCAAAGCTCCATCGCAATATGATGTACATGATCTTAGTCCATTACAAGCACTCTGTGGTTCTTTAGTCTGGCTACTGGCTTGCAGTATTCTGGGTTCTTCTAGTGGAGATTCAAGCATCTTATACATCAGACACCCCTCCAAAGATACTCCATATGCAGTACCCTTACGCCGCCCCTCTAGTCTGCCAGTATCGCAGACCTTTCCTTCAGTGGCTCCTGGGGCTTCCAGGTACACTCCCTTTCTAGGTATCTTGACAAACCACCTTAGGGTGACTTAGAACAGCAATAGCCTTTTGTGTCTCGACCATTCACACGATAGGGCCGTCTAGGTCGTTCTTTGTGAGGTTTTTTCCCCCCTGACTGCACCTAGCCTCCCTCCTTCATTAGCACTTGTTCTGGAAGCGTACCTTGTTACTTCAGCTTTGTTTCGCTGAAAGCCTGTCCTGTTTGGCATCTCAGCAGCGCCACCAAATATAATGTTTCCCCCACCCAATTGCAGATAGGGGCCATTACAGGGTGTATGGTGCATATACCTGCTGGCAACTTGAGGGCCGAGTCGTCCGCTGATGGTAGTGGGGACACAGGAACAGGCTTCTGGGGTTCATACCCCGCATATCTCCTTAGCAGTGCAATGCCTCCATCTGCCGTAGGCTCCAGGAACTGAAGGTGATCTCCCACGATAAAACTTATTACCTCTCCACCCAGTAAGTTCACGCACCAGGCAGGAGGTATAGTGCAAACAGGAATGGTTTATTACTACACTCTGCAGTAACAGTTACTCAGCAGTCTTCTGCCGGATACAGTCTGTCAGCATTCACTGGATGATGGTCCCTGAACCGTCACTACAGGCCAAGGGCACCCACAGCCATCCTAGCTCTTTCCCACCTCCCTAGCGGAGGCAGGGGTATGGTACACACTCACTCTCCCCCAAGGGGAAGAGAAATAGAGTAGGTCCAATATGCAGCCTCTCCAATGTGTGACCTGCCTTCCTCAAGTGGGGAAATGCACTACTAACTTTGAGCGGTGTCTGCCTTTAAGTACAGCCAGAAGAGGGCACCAGGTCTGTCCCAGGACCTGCTGTCACCGCCAGCTCTGACACTCAAGGGCAGCACCAGTGAAGTGGGAAAACCCCATGATTACTACTGGCAGGCCTGTTGTACCAGGGCTTACTGCCAGATTAGTAGTCATGGGTGACCCTGCTACATAGTTATAAAATGTTTTACCAGGAAATAATATATTGAGAGTTGTCTCTCATTTTCAGGTTGTCCTGCGCACAGTTAGGATAACAAATACATGGTTACATTAAATGAACAGAGGTTATACATTATATTAATACACATTTCATGGACAGTTATAGATAATATGATTATGGGTGTATGTAAAGGTTACAGAAAAGATTCAATTGAGACACAGCTGAAGTCTTGAAATTACTTATAGTGGAGGCGGTTTTTAGAGTCTCTGGTATGTTGTTCCAGATGGGAGGAGCACAGTAACAGAAAAAGGAGGAGAGATCGGATTCCTTGTTGAACTTCGGGATCGTGAACATTCTTTTGGAGTCAGATCTCAGAGGATAAGTGCTGCATGTGGTAGGGATGAGGAGCTGGTTCAGATAGGCGGGTAGCTTGCCCGGAAAGTATTTGAAGGCAAGACAGGAAAAATATACTTTGCGACTGGACTCAAGGGATAGCCAATCTAGTCAGATGGCATGACCCTTAAACTTTATATACACGGAAACAATTCTGTACTTTAAATTTGCTTGCTATCGGCAAAATAAAAAGCACGCCGGCTCCCTTTTTATCTACGCCACCTGGGTGAAAGGATGATCTTCAAATGTTAGTCTACACAGATGTTGCTGCGAGACAAAGCTGCCCTGTCTGTTCAAAACAGAAATACACAGATAAGAAATGCAAGTGACATTTCTGATTGCTGCCCATTTTAAAAGAAGAACCTTGGTGACAAAATGTACAGTCCAATAACAGTGGCTTTGTGATGGCTCAGCTGTTCTTGTAAGGTACTTTATTTTTATTTGGAAACAATAGGGGAGACAACGACAAAGGCAGAGGAGCAGACTTCTAATTTGTGGTTAGCTTCCTATGTACCTATGCAGTATCCCAGATGTTTATCCTTCCAAGTCACCCTGAATAACACATCAAAGAGTGTATTTGCATTTCTATCACAGATAACAACATTGACATACTCCATGCTGACATACAAACCACACTAGTAGACAGCACATACTTTATCTGCAACTCACAAAAAAATAGTACTAGTAAAACTAAAAAAAACAAATGCTTTGCACGTAATTATCCTCTTTCTATTGCGTTTGTGTATTCTGCAGAAAAACATGATTATTTTTTTTTAATTATCATACAAACAATTTGCCCTCTCCTTGACAGATGTAAGAGTAATATTGTGAGATAAATGTAACTCATAAAAAGATTGTTTTTCTAAACCATAAAGAGAGAACAAGGCCCAACAGGTATCGGGAGAATTATTCAAAGTGCCTGTGAAAATTAGCAACTAGATCACAGCAATCAAGAAATCTGCCGTCAAAAACATAAAGCACACACTTTCCAATCATTTCAAATGTATTTTGCCTCCCCCATACTGTAGCCCCTTTTCCATGCTCTTCTATCATATACCCCTGTTCCATGATTGTGTCCCATCTGTGTTATCTCCATGGAGTTCCTCTCTTTGAGCATCTTCTCTTTAACCTGGAAGCTAAAGTTAACCCCATGCTGACATACAGTAGTTATGGTAACAGCGCGCTCTCTAATCTTCTGCTGCTGTTATGGTAACACCTCATATGCATATGACTCACATCTAATTAACACAAATGGCTGTTATAGTTAACGCAATTCTCTTAAGGGAGAAAACATGCTTAAAGCAGGTTTGCTCCAAGAGAAGATCATGTGAGGCTGCAGGCCTTGGATGAGCCAGACCCGAAGGCGCCTTAACAGCGGGTCGTTCAGTTGGTACCATGCGATAGGAGCAGGAGGGCCACACTAAAATGTGTAGTCAGCTTTTACAAGTTTAAATGATGTGTTTTGTTGTTTCAGAAAACGCTCTTGCAAACCGAATATGTATAGTTCCACGTTCATATACCCTGAAGAAAGCATTAGGTGGATCGTGGACCTAGAGCAGGAACACATGCAGTTTAACAGTCCAGAACGATAGTTAGAGTGGGCTGGGGACATCCTCGTTTCTGTTAGTTTACCACTCCACTCCACCCCCCCCCCCCCCCCCCTGCAAAAAAACAATATCCTGCAGATGTGGAGTAAAATTATTCCATTAACGATGTAGCCTACATTTTTTATAACTGATTCAAATGAACGTGTGTGTCAATTTTAGTGTGCAAATCAAATTTAAGGGAGAAGAAGGAAACCCCATGTGTGTCCCTGGACAATAAGCCTAGGGATCTCCTCATCAACCTGCTCCTGGTATTGGCTAAGCTAGCCATATATAAGACCAGGAAGCAGCGCTTGGAAGGGGAGGTCCCACTAAACATCATGGCCATGTTCCGGCCACGGGAGTGCTCCTGTGTCCAAGCATAGTACATGTACGCCGAGTCCGCTGGGATGGTCTCAGAGTTCGCCTTCCAGTGGGTGTCAGATAGGGTGCTCTGCTCGGTATCCCCCACTTTGGATTATTTTATACTAAACCTCCTAATCTAGTGCACTTTTTACTTTTATTTACAGTGCACTAATTTCCGTCTTTTGCTTAAATGTGTTTGTCTGGCTTTCTTTCTATCATCTATCGTTCATGTCGTTCATCCGATTGGCCCTGTTCACAGCCAGGGCAAAATAGTCCTCCTGTAGACCAGTCATGTTAATAATGTTTTCTCCTTCGCAGAAAGCCTTGCAGCTACACAGCACATGTCTGGTTTCTGCGAGTGTTTTCTGAAACAACAAAACACACCACCACGCATTTTAAAATAACAAACACTGCTTACATGTTGTTTTATTATAAACAGCAATATAAAAGCATTGTAGATCGCATTTTTAACTACTGATAGTTCCCTGTAGAAAAAGTGAAGTTACTAATATACTTTATTCTAAAACCTTTACTGCTTTCATATGGCTTTACTTTGGCCTACAGCTTCTTCATCTTAATTGCTCCTGCTAACGATAGGACTCCTTTAATGCAGAATTATTTTTTAAATTGAATGTCAGAAGTAGCGCCACTCGGAAGATTCACAATGTTGGGAAAGGGAGGATTCAAAGCAGTATAGAAATTACTTAAACCACCTTTGGGGGTTATTTTAAATTAAACCATTCATCCTTTTTTTTTTTTCCTCCTGAATTCTCTTTTGTGCTTGAAAAGCCAGTAACCGTAAACCACTACGCTTCACTATAAAATGTAAGCTGTTCTCATAGGAATCCTATACTGTGCTGTAAATCTGCAGGAAGAGCTCAGAAGAGATGGAAATGTTCAGCATTTCAATGTTAATAATCAAATTCACCAAAGCCCTATCCTGAAAAAAAAACCCTGCAAAATCCCAGCATAGCAAAATACTACATTTAAGAAAGTAACCAGTTTAAAGCAGCATTCCATGTTAAAAAAATAAATAAAAGTCTCCTCTTTGAGAAGTAGGTGGTCCCCAGAGTTGAACTGTGTTAATGTCAGCTCCGGAGGCCCCACTTCTTCCCAAGATACTTACCTCCGTAGGTGCTGCTGGTAATTCATGGAGGTTTAAATCACCTGCATCATGCGGGCCAATAGGAAGATGCGATGAATGACATTGCAGCTTTCTATTGGCTCCCAGCCGCGGGAGATTGAAGTCTCCATATTTTTGACCCATCAAGGGATGCTACCGGCACCACCTACTGAGGTATGTATCTCAGGATGCAGAGGGTCCTCAGACCAGAAATTAATATGGTTCAGCTTCAGAGACCCCCTTCTTCCCACCTACAAGAGAAATAAAAAAACCCAGGTGGAACCGCACCTTTAACTTTATCGTTCTATCATCCAATATGTGGCGGCATACTTCATTCTCTGGGTGAAATAAGCATTTACAGAAGCTCATGAGAGTGTTCACATGCTTTCCACAGCCGGTCCCCCAAACCTGCGTCACTTTATGGTTACATGTCATACTATGATTAGAACTGTATATGGGCAATGAAATTCTAATGAGCATGTGTCTCTGTTTGCTTCTCATCCAGTGTGGACATGCATATTTCAATAGAGCATTTACCTGCAGCATTACTCAGTTTGTATAGCAAAGTCTGGGGTAAGGGAATACACAAACAGAAATCCTACGTAAAGACAACTGCATCACCCTTTCACATTTAGCCATTTAAGTTCATTTACTAATCCTGCATTGTGAAGCTGGCCGTGGTTGAAAATGAAACATGACTTACCCGTGCATCAAGCTGGACCCCGCTCCCATTCTCAATAAACACACCACAACAACTTCATGGGAGAAATTAATGGCCACATCTTTATTTATTACAACAAATACATATCTCATAGTTATTGTATTGTATTGTATTGTATGTCTTTATTTATATAGCGCCATTAATGTACATAGCGCTTCACAGTAGTAATACATGTGGTAATCAAATAAATAACAAATAATATAAACAGGTCATGGGAAAAGTAGACATAAACATAACATTAAGGAAGAGGAGTCCCTGCCCCGAGGAGCTTACAGTCTAATTGGTAGGTAGGGAGAACGTACAGAGACAGTAGGAGGGAGTTCTGGTAAGTGCGTCTGCAGGGGGCCAAGCTTTATGTATCATGTGTTCAGAATATCCACAGTGCTATTCATATGCTTCTTTAAGCAAGTGGGTCTTAAGGTGGGTCTTAAAGGTGGATAGAGAGGGTGCTAGTCGGGTATTGAGGGGAAGGGCATTCCAGAGGTGTGGGGCAGTCAGTGAAAAAGGTTTAAGGCGGGAGAGGGCTTTAGATACAAAGGGGGTAGAAAGAAGACATCCTTGAGCAGAACGCAAGAGTCAGGATGGTGCATAGCGAGAAATTAGGGCTGAGATGTTAGGAGGGGCAGAAGAGTGTAAAGCTTTAAAATTGAGGAGAAAAATGGAGTGTGAGATGCGGGATTTGATTGGAAGCCAGGAGAGGGATTTCAGGAGGGGAGATGCTGAGACAGATCTAGGAAAGAGTAGAGTGATTCTGGCAGCAGCATTTAGGATAGATTGTAGGGGATACAGGTGAGAGGCAGGAAGGCCGGACAGCAGGAGGTTACAGTAATCAAGACGGGAGAGAATGAGGGCCTGAGTCAGAGTTTTAGCAGTCGAGCAACAGAGGAAAGGGCGTATCTTTGTTATATTGCGGAGGAAAAAGCAACAAGTTTTAGAAATGTTTTGAATGTGAGGGGCGAATGTGAGAGAGGAGTCGAGTGTGACCCCTAGGCAGCATGCTTGGGCTACTGGGTGAATGATCGTAGTTCCAATAGTAATGTGGAAGGAGGTAGTAGGGCCAGGTTTGGGAGGAAGTATGAGGAGCTCTGTTTTAGCCATGTTGAGTTTAAGGCGACGGAGGGCCATCCAGGATAATATAGCAGAGAGACATTCAGAAACTTTGGTCTGTATAGCAGGTGTAAGGTTGGGCGTTGATAAGTATATTTGTGTGTCGTCAGCATAGAGGTGATATTTAAACCCAAAAGATGTTATTAGGTCACCTAGAGAGAGTGTGTACAGAGAAAAGAGAAGAGGTCCCAGGACAGAGCCCTGGGGTACCCCCACAGAGAGATCAATAGAGGAGGTGTTAGCAGAAGAGACACTGAAAGTACGATGGGAGAAGTAGGATGAGATCCAGGATAGAGCTTTGTTCCGAATACCAAGAATATGGAGAATGTGAAGGAGAAGAGGGTGATCCACAGTATCAAATGCTGCAGAGAGGTCGAGTAATATGAGCAGATTGTAATGACCTCTGTCTTTGGCAGCATGGAAGTCGACAGTTATTTTAGTGAGGGCTGTTTCCGTGGAGTGAGCAGTGCGGAAGTCAGATTGTAGAGGGACTAGGAGAGAATAGGTGTTGAGAAAATGGAGCAAGCGAGAGAATACAAGATGTTCAAGGAGTTTAGAGGCAAAAGGCAGGAGGGAGACAGGTCGATAGTTAGAAAGACAGGTAGGGTCAAGCTTGCTGTTTTTGAGTAATGGTATGACTGTTGCATGTTTGAAGGAGGATGGAAAGGTTCCAGAGCAGAGGGAGGAGTTAAAAAGGTGTGTGAGCATAGGGATTATAGTAGGAGCAAGAGGTTTTAGGAGATGGGAGGGAATGGGGTCAAGAGGGCATCAGGGACCCAGCCCGATTGCTCTGCTCACATCTACCGGAGCTCGAGGCATATCCTCAGCTCGTGCGCATCTAGCCATTCAGTACCTTAGTCTCAGAGCCCCCATCGGAAGGTCACTACCACACCAACCGAACCTAGTCAAGAATGGTACCGCCTTCCACAAATTCCATCTGGAATGTCACCACCATTCCGGCCGCACTAGCCTGGAATGCTACCGCTTTCCCCAACTAAAATACTTCCTGAGTCTGCAACCTCCTTCCAGGAACCAATATTGACTCCAGGCCTGCCAACAGAAATCTTGGGGCCCAGGACAAATGCAAGGAGCAGGGCCTCCCCCTCTCCCCAACCCACCCCTCCCCCCCCCCCCCCCACACACCTACTATGATTTTTTTCATTTTTAGGGCACAATGTTTACTTAAATAGCAGTATTGCAAGCCCTATTTCACACCTCGCGAGCCCCCCCATTTTACACCTTGCAAGTCCCCTCTATTTCCCTCTGTTGCAGGGTACATGCAACCACACACGCGGGTTCTCTTGATAAGGTTTATTTATTGAGCCTTAAAAACATACAGCACACAAAAACAAAATAGCTTCTCTTCAGCATACAAAAACAAAATAGCTTCTCTTCAGCATAGAAAACAAGGCAGCTTCTCTTCAGCATGCAGGACACCGAAAGTTATCACACATGTACTTTGAAAAACAGACCTTATAGCAGTAATCTCTTCAGTATATCAGTCCTGTCTCCTGACCAGCTAGCCTGCATATGTGTACAGCCTGGGGGTTTTAAAACACCTTGATTATGCAGCTGGGACAACTCTAATTGTCAGGAGTTTCCCAACTGAAAATTAACCTCGTCACTGCTGCACTGCTTACCTACACATGCGTCTGCCAGGCATAGAGCTGGTGACGTTCATTCACCCTGTCACACCCTCCCTTTTCTCATGTATTTCTCTCCCCTCCGTCTCACCTCTTACTCTCCCCCCCTCCATCAATTACCCCACTCTCCCTCAATCCTTGACCCCCCCCCGCCTCACATGTATTTCTCTCCCCCACTGCCTCTTTTCCTCACTCCCTCTCCCCCTCTCTTGTCTCCCCCCCTCTCTCCACTCCCCTTCTGTCAATTACACCACTCTCACTCAATTCCCTCCCCCCTCACATAATTCCCCCCACAAAATATATACCAAACAAAATACCTCCAATGCAAAACACTTCCCACCCCAAATACATTAAAAAAAAATCCACAACCCCCCACCTCCCCAAATATATACAATCCCCCACCTCCCCAAATATATACAATCCCCCACCTCCCCAAATATATACAATCCCCCACCTCCCCAAATATATACAAACCCCCCTAAATACATACAAAAAAAACCACCTCCCCAATACATAAAAAAGACAGTCAATACATATTTTAAAAAAAACAATACATATAAAAAAACTGTGCATATATAAAAAAAAAACAATACATATATAAAAAGCTCCAATGCTTATAAAACCCCTCATATGCATATAAAAAAAGCCCTGAGACATATAAAGAAGCCCCCACTCCCCTCCAATACATATAAAAAGACCCCCACTCCCCCCAATACATATAAAAAGACCACACTCCCCCCAATACATATAAAAAGACCCCCATTTCCCCCCCAATACATATAAAAAGACCCCCACTCCCTGAAATACATATAAAAAGAATCCCACTTCCCCCAATACATATAAAAAAGACCCCCACCCCCCCAATACATATAAAAAGACCCCCACTCCCCCACATACATATAACAAGACCCCCACTCCTCCCAATACATATAAAAAGACCCCCACTCCCCCAAATACATATAACAAGACCCCCACTCCCCCCAAAACATATAAAACAAGTAGACATACCTTGAGATGGTCGGGACCGGTGGCTGTGGGGTCCAGCGGACGGTGGGGGGTCTGAGGAGCCACCTGGCTAGGGAGGGCGTTGGGCGCAGGCCCAGGTCACGTGGGCCCACCCGGAACTGGAGACGCAGGCCGCAGACGATGGTGGATGCCGGTGGGGGGGAGGGGGAAAGAGGAGGGGAAAGGATCCTAGTAGGGACTGAGTGGTGGGGAAGGATGCCGGGTGATAGGGCCTAACTGGGGGAGCCGAGGAGATGCCAGTAGGGGCCTGGGGACATGGAGGGGGGCTGAGGAGTGTGGCTGGGGACTCGGGGAGAGCGGGGGCTGCCTCCTGCAGCATCACATTGCCATGGTGACCGACGTCAAATGACGCCGCGACATACCATAGCAGTGCATTGCCATGGCAACATGACGTCACATGACTTCATGAAGCTGCAACGCTGCCAGAGGAGAGCTGCTCATAAAGATAAGTCCACTTAACTTTTTTACAGGGGGGGCCCTGCTGCCAGCGTGCTGCCTTGGGCCATACAAAGCCTAAAGCCAGCCCCAGGGAGGAGTTTGGGAGGAGTTACATGGTTATAATGAGATTAATCAAAGTCTGAGTCTTAGTGCCCCATTCTATGTCCCTTTGTCAAAAAAAAACAACCATATCTGAAATACAAGGTAAGTACAAAATTCTACATCAGATGTAAGAAATGGTCTTACATATGCCACAGCTCTGCTCAAAACAACCCATCTAAACACACTATTCTCTCTGTATGCCCATTTGGGTTTTTGTCTTTATACTCATACAGTACATAGACCCCACCATTGTTTATATTATGTATATATTTTTTCCCCTGGTGTAGAGTTTCAGCGTGACTGCAGGCCTCTATTATCTTGATCTGGTTACAACGATTGGAAAAATATTCTTAGGCAGTTGTAGGAGCAATCAACTATAGATTAACAATGATTTTGGGGTGTGATTGTTTTACGTTGTGTATTATTGAAGGACATTATTTTTATGGTGGGAGATGAAGGTATTTAATGGGGACACCGGTTGCAGAAGGATGTTGCTAGAGAAATTCACTGAATATTGGTTCAGAGTGGAGAAAATTAGGCTTTCCTCCGCTTCCACCTGATGTATTGCTCCTACTGCACTTGCTAATTGACAGGGTGTGGTTTTGTCCTCTCAAAGAAGGCAAGGCAATGCTACGGTTCAATGATGAGTGGCAGGTCGTAGTGATGTCCTTTCATGGTGGAAAGATGGTGCAAAAGCCTATGTTTTATAGCAGAGTTTAGTGCTGTTTAGTGGAGACAGAGGCAGTACTGTATGAATACTTAATGGTGAATAGCAGGGCACACTGGTGTCCTTTTGTAGAATGTTGGTCATGGAATTTGGATTGACCCACTGCGCAGGTACGGTTGGTGACTGGTGTTCAAGTTCATCTGTAACTAAGCAAATATGTGGTAATGGTAAGTAGGGCCGCCGACAGGGGGGAGAGCTGGGACAACTGTCCCGGGCACGGCGGCTGCGTTGGGCCTGGCTGGCCGGTACATGAAGTTAGGCCCGGTAAGAGGTCGTCCAATTTCTGCGTCCGGCTGCCAGGTCTCTAGTTGCTGCTGGACCCCATTTGCTGCAGGTCTCTCTCCTCTGCCGACCCACACTGCAAGTTGGGCCTGACCCAATTTCCACATACGCGTATTCCCAAGGCAAGTGTGTAATCTGTAGTGTGTGTCTGCAGGCGGCAGGAAGGTTGTAGTGTCTGAGTGTATGTGAGGGGGGGGAGGGTAGTGTGTTTTTTTGGGGTGGGTAATATGTCTGGAGGGTAGTGTGTGTGTGTGTGTGTGTGTGTGTGTGTGTGTGTGTGTGTGTGTGTGTGTGTATTGCTTTTGGGGGAGGGTGTATTGTGTGTGTGTGTATCTATTGTGTGTGCGGGTGGGTAGTGTATGTGTGTATGTATTGTGTGGGGGGCAGTGTGTATGTGAATGTTATGTGTTGGGGGTAGTGTGTGTGTTTGTTGTGTGTAGTTTGTGTTTTGTGTGTGGGCGCAAGTGTGTGTGGGGGGAGGCTGGGGTAATGTGGGGGGGAAGAGGGGTATTGTGTGTGGGGGGAGGGTAGTGTGTCTTGGGGGTAGAGGGGGTAGTGTGGGGGGAGGGGTTAGTGGTGTATGTGTATATTATGTGTGAGGGAGTAGTGTGTGCATCTATTGTGTGTGGGGGTGGGGTAGTGTGCGCATGTGTGTATGTATTGTGAGGGGGGGTAGTCTGTGTATATATTGTGTGTGGGGGGGGGGGTAGTGTGTGTGTGTGCTGCATGTGTGTGGCGAGGGATAGTGTATGTATTGTGTGTGTTGGGGATAGTGTGTGTGGGGGTGAAGGGGGGTATTGTGTGTGTGTGTTGGGGGGTAGTGTGTGTGGGGGAGAGTAGTGTGGGGTGAGGGGGTAGTGTGTGTGTGTGTGTGTGTGTGTGTGTGTGTGTGTGTGTGTGTGTGTGTGTGTGTGTGTGTGTGTAGTGTGTAGTGTGTAGTGTTTGTGGGAGGAGGGGTAGAGTGTGGTGGACAGAGTAGGCATAGTGTGTTTAGTGTGTGGGGGAAGGGGGAAGTGTGTATGGGGAGGAGGGGATAGTGTGTGTGTGTGTGTGCTACTGGCTACTGTGTGGGTGGGGATAGTTTGTGTATTGTGAGTGTGGGGTGTATTGTGTGTATTGTGTGAGTGGGGGGGGGCAGAGTGTATGTTGTGCGAGGGTGTGTGTGTGTATTGTGTAGGGAGGAGGGGTAGTAAGCGTGTGGGTGGAATGCTGGTATTGTGTGTGGGGGGGATAGGGGAGTAGTGTGTGTGAGGGGGAGTGGGGTAGCGTGTGTATGTGGGGGGGGATAGTGTGTGCTTGTGTGTGTGTATGTTTTTTGTGTGGAGGTTAGTGTGTGTGTGTGTGTGTGTGTGTGTGTGTGTTTGTGCTACTGTGTGGGGGGGATAGTTTGTGCATTGTGTGTGGGGGGGTAGTTTGTGTATTGTGGGGGGAGGTGGGGTAGTAAATGCGTGGGTGGAATGAGGGAATTGTGTGTGTGGGGGAGGGGGGAGTGTGTGTGTATATTGTGTGTGTGGGGGTAGTGTGTGTATCTCGTGGGGGTGGGTTGTGTGTGCATGTATGTATTTTGCGGGGGCAGTGTGTGTGTGTCTTGTGTGTTGGGGTAGTGTGTGTGTATGTATTTGTGTGTGGTGGTTAGTGTGTGGGGGGGTAGTGTATGGATCGTGTGTGGAGGGGTAGTGTAAGTATTGTGTGGGTGGGGTAGTGTACTGGTTACTACATCTCTGAGCAACAAAAACTCCATTAACACAGCTCACCTAATAATGTCAATTTGCCAAACGAACATTGTTTTTGCTTATGATTAGCTTTGTGGATACCTGTTAAACTGAGGGAAACGGATATTACCTATTTAGGTAACGTCACGTTAGTAGCCCAAATGTACTGGATCTCTGAGAATCTACCCTTATATTTGCAAGAGCGAAGATATAATATGATACATTTTGCTACTTTAATGATGGAATCTGTCCAGTTTATATTGATGGCAAAACTACTTGCACATTATTATCACCTGCCAAAAAGTTTACTGTAAGCTTTGGTAATACAATTGTAGCCGGGTTCCCCCTGGGCCCCCCTTACCTCCGCCTAGCGAGGGGACCCCTGCGCTGTGTCAGGGAGCTGCAGGGGTGAGCGCGTCGGCGGGGGCTCTCGGCGGCATCGGTTGCAGAGCTCAGCCATTTTGGATGTGCATGCGCGGAGGCAATCCGGCGGCCATGTTGTGGTTGGTGCGAGGTTCGCGCAATGCGCAGAGGTTGGCAAGGGTAGCGGTGGCCATTACAAGTGTGCAGGAGTATTTGGAAGTTGCGCAGGCGCAGTGAAGCGTAGCGGCGGCCATTACAGCTTCGCACAGACGCAGTAAAGCTAGCGCACGCAGTCCCAATGCTGAGAGGTCCTGAGTGGACTACAATTCCCAGCAGCCTCTGGGGACTGCCCTTTCACCCACATCACATGCAGCCAGACAGCAAATAGAGTTTGCAGCTTCTCCTGTTGTAGAAGGATACAATGTTGCACACAGACCATGCTAGGCATTTGGAGCCAGGAAGAGATTGGGGCAGGAAGTGTACAGAGAGCAGTGCTCTGCTGTACTAGGCCAGAGAATACCCCAGGCCCAGGTAGGCCCCACTCCCCACTAGGTTAGAAGAAGAGACAGTGTGGCTTGCAGTGAAGCCACATCGGTTAGTTTGGCAGTTTCAGGAAAGGCCCCTTTCAGTGCAAGGGGGGGTCCTTTCTACAGTACAGTGTTATGTGATACCACCGGTGCCAGTTGCATGCGGTGATCGCGGCCTGCGTCTGGGCTCAGACAGGCTCTACTACAAGAGACATTCTGTGGGTGAGACGCTCCACGAGGGAGACACCTCACGCGGAGGCGGATTCCTGTTCCTGCGTCAGACCCTTTTTGAAGATATTTACAACCGGGCACGGATGTGTGCCCGGGCAGGTATCTATAAGTGCACCAACTATACACACGTGAGCAGCGCTGCCACACATCTGGGTGGGGGTCCATGACACTGGTGCCGAGCACCCGATTATTGTGGGCACTGTATGGTTGGGTTACTATTGGACGGAGAGGCCAAGGGCCTTAACCAAGGGGATATTGGTGCCCTTGCACCCAATGTATGTTTTGTGATGCATAGAGCTGTTGATACTCTATATAATGATACTGCGTGTTATGTTACTGATCCCTATAGTAAACCCTTTTAGCCATAACCTTTGGTGTGGGCTGGTTACTTTATGGATGTTCCTATGTGAGGGCCACTCTACACTCCTAGTATCTCACATAGGTGGAGGCGCTGATTGAAGAAACGTTCCAGAGAAGCACCCCAGGTTCCCAGCAAGCGGAGGCTCAGGCCTCTTGTGAACCTGCAGGTATACACACCACACCTGGTAACATATAGGTTCCCCCTCACATGCACTCTATCTGCGATTGGGGGTGGGGGAATACCCGTTACACAATAATAATACAACCAACAAAATAATTTTGCAGTCTGTTTACCATGGGTCACACATAAATAACCTGAATTTATCAACTGAATTTATTTTTAGTATACCTGTGGATAACAAAAAAAAGTTTTTCTACTTATCAAAAGGCATATGAATACAGAAGGAGAAGTTTAGATACAAAATATTACACGGTAACAAAAGGAACCAACGTCAGAGCCCCACACACTTTCTGCAAGTCCTTACTCTCGAAACATTTCCTGTGCGACAAATGGAGAAAAGATATTTTCACAATGAGGAAATACAAGGCACATCCAGCCAGCTTCCCCCCTTCCGTTGCTCCTGCTTGCTGTGACTGGCTGCATGTGTGTAAAAGCCTGATCAAACAGAGACTAATGCACTGCTTTCCTGTCTTTCTAAAGGCTTTCGGCTTCCTGCAAATTGCTGCCAGTAAAGGACAGCCATGTCACAAGAAAAAAGCGTGTGGCCGCAGTGCCTTGTCAATGCTTTACCTTAACGCAGCGGTGCGCAAACTGGGGGGGGGAGGCAGGAGAATTTGTAGGGGGGGGGCGCAGGCAGTTACAGAGGCCCAGCGCTCTTCTCCACGGCATTTAAATTAAATGCGGGGGAGGCGTGAGGCCTCTGTAACTCACTTACCTGCTCTCTGCGGGTCTTCGGCAACGCGTCACCATGGCAACGCGGCATCAAATGACGCCGCAGGGTCAGGTGACGTCACATGATCCGCAACGTCACTTGACGCCGAGTCATTGGGAGAGGGGGCGGAGGGGGCGGAGCAAACGTTGCGGCTCCGGGGCATGGGTGCGCAGCTCAAGAAGTTTGCGCACCCCTGCCTTAGCGTAGGAGTTACATTGGATAAGAAGATTAAATTAGGTTGGTTAGATTTAAAAGAAAGCTGGTTTAGTTGTCAGGTTGAACCAACATCACAGTTCATTATAAAGCTTCAGAGAAAAATCTGATATCAAAATTATTTAAATCAGCAATCTCCTCAGCTTCCTAGGAGTTTAACTTTTAGTATCCTGCCCCTGAGCATATCCTGCTCCTTTAAACTGTGTGTGTGTGTGCGCATGCGTGTGTGCGTGTGTGTGTGCGTGGTGTTTTGGGGGGTCTTCTGAGGTTCTGGACACTATTTAAGGGTGGCTTTGTCATTTACTCTGGTTCCCTGATGAAGGTGCACTGCACAGAAACATTGGATATTTGTGACTGTCATAGTCATTAAATGACCTTTTTGCATTAATTCTATTTTCATTACTTTTTGCTGTGCTTGGCTGCTTGCTATGCGGTTCTCTGACTAAGATTTGTGTTGCTTTTTCCTGATCCCTTTCTTTACTTTGTGTGTGTGTGTGTTACAAAACATGATTTCAATAGTGTTAACCACTAGCTCCTGAGGTTACCATGGTAACTTTTAGACTGCATACAACTCTGGGGAGACCTTCATTTTAACCTCCCAGAAACTTAGTATTTCAAACGCTTATAGCTCCTGAACGAAGCATCAGATGAAAAAATAAAAACAGCTTTGGAAAGGGCAAGAAGAGGAGATCTCTTGCAAATGCAACAAAAAAAATTCGATCAGCATGGACTGCTGCTTCAAAATGTATTTCTCCAGATTAAACTATTAAATCTATAAACTCACTGTTTTTGTAAGTACCACCTGAAACAGGTAAAGTCTGCTCTAAAAATAATTGTTTTATTTACCTCTCTCCACACACCGGTAAGCCTCTCCCAAACTTCATTCAACATTTCTAAGTGGCCGAAAGTCCCTAAAAGCCCTTGCTCCCTGGGATAGAACAAGCCGATAGAATTAGATGAAGATTAGATTCCACTTTGATGATGTCACTCCTCTCACTTGCTGGGTTGACTCACTAGCTTTAAGTCTAAACAAAAAATATTAAATATACACGAGGCCAAATGACAGAGTTTCGGGATTTAAAAAAAAATGAACCCTCCTTCAGGTACATACCATCCGACAGTGCAAATATATATATATATATATATAAACACAGAAAAAACAGGCGCACTCATAGCGTAAAAATGTATAACAATATATTTATGGAGTCAAGGATTTAAAAATGCACACTCACAAACACTCCTGATGAAGTCTCTTTGAGATGAAACGCGTAGAGAGTGTTGTGTGGAGGTGTACTGCCCAGTTTTATTATATTATCACTCACTGGCTTGCTACAGCAATTTATTGCGTCTACGGAAGTATTTATCTCAGCCGTCCACCCGTTGCATTCATGGGAACTTTTTCCGGTAGAATCCACTGACGTCACTGAGTTCTCTCGGTACCTGGAGCTGAGAACTCACTGTGTGACGCCGGATTGAGAGGAAGGCGGCGTCCCTCGTGTTCCCCGGGCTCCGGAGGCGTTCACAGAGGCTGCTGCAGTGTATCTACACCGGACACTACACTAAAGTCACCCGTTACCGGGTTCCTGCGTCTGGCTGGCTGAGTTTTACTCAAAAATGCTTTTTATTAAGCTATGTTTGTGAGTGTGCATTTTTAAATCCTTGACTCCATAAATATATTGTTATACATTTTTACGCTATGAGTGCGCCTGTTTTTTCTGTGTTTCTATAGATATCTTCAAGGTAGTGGTGTTCCCTTCATTCGGGCTGCAGAGACTCTTTTGGATAGCAATTGGAGCATTTTTTAGGATTTGTATTTTTTATATATACACATCTTTTTCTGGACTTTTCATCTGTTATTTTCATTTATATTTTTATTTTTGTGCATTGTTTATATTATCTTCATTGTATTCATCTATCATTGTTTATTATTATATGGCGCCATTTTTTCTTTCTGTTGTGTTATATATATATAGGTTATGGTGGGTGAAAAAAGTGACAAAAAACCTCCACAGTAAAGCATATAGCAACTGTAAATATTACTGTATATTCATCTGCATGACTTAGACAGGTCTGCAACCCTGTCTTTCACCATTATCACCCAGCACACAGCACTTCCACTGCAGCAAGGGATTCTGGGAAATGACATGCAAATGAGCACACAGTGCCACCTTTTAGAGTGTGACAGTGTGTGTGAGAGTGTGACAGTTTGTGTGTGTGTGTGTGTGTGTGTGTGTATGTGTGACAGTGTGACTGTGTGTGTGTGTGTGTGGGGGGGGGGGGGGAGAGAGGGGGGGAGAGGGAGAGGGGTGGAAGAGGGGGGAAGAGGGAGAGGGGAAGAGGGAGAGGGGAAGAGAGAGAGGGGAAGAGAGAGAGGGGAAGAGAGAGAGGGGAGGAGAGAGAGAGGGGGGAGAGGGAGAGAGAGAGAGAGGGGGAGAGGGAGAGAGAGAGAGAGGGGGAGAGAGAGAGAGAGGGGGAGAGAGAGAGGGAGGGGAGGAGAGAGAGGGGGGAAGAGAGAGGGGAGTGAGAGAGGATGGGGAAAGAGGGAGAGAGAGAGAGAGAGAGGGGGGAGAGAGAGAGGGGGGAGAGAGAGAGGGGGGAGAGGGGAGGAGAGAGAGGGGGGAAGAGAGGGGAGGAGAGAGGGGGGAAGAGAGAGAGGGGGAGTGAGAGAGGATGGGAAAGTGGGAGAGAGAGAGAGAGAGAGAGGGGGAGGAGAGAGGTGGAGGAGGAGGAGAAAAGGGGAGGGGGAGGAGAAAAGGGGGGGTGAGAGAGAGGAGGGAAAAAGAAGGGGGGGAGAGATCGATTGATTCGTGGGCTGGGTGATGTGAGATGCAGGGGGGGGTGATGTGAGCTGTGGGGGGGATGTTTAAACCAAAATCATTACAAAATATATACACATTGTTTATTCAAAAGTATGAGTTAATTATTATTTATTACCCCCACTTCTTTACACGTCTATTTTGTGATTTACCCGTCGAACATGTTATCCAGATAGGGGTTCCCCAAAATGTAACGAAATACTTAAAGGGTTCCTCCAAACAAAAAAGGTTGGGAATCACTGCTCTATACACACAAACACACACTGCAGCCCCCACCTCTATACACACAAACACACACTGCAGCCCCCACCTCTATACACACAAACACCCACTGCAGGGCCTACCTCTGTATACAGAAACACACACTGCAGCCAGGGTTACCACCTTCTATTGAAGGCTAACGCGGAGATAACATTTTTTTAGATCTATTTATTATATATTTTTTTATCTTGCCTTTGGCTGTATCCTCCCCTCCAAATTCCGTCAACATGGCCGCTCGACGTCACGTAATACACATTGCCATAACAACGAGCCGCTCCGTGACGTCACGCGGCATCAAGTTGACATGACAATGAGATGCATTATGGTGACGAGGCATCACGTGATGCCACATTGTCATGGCAACATGTCACCGCCTGTCGTTAGTGTCTTGTTGTCATGGCAATGAGGAGGGGGGGGTGACGTGATGTACATTGTTTTATAAATAATGTTTTAAAGTTTCCCGGTTTTTCATTTTGAAAATCTGGTCACCCTAATTACAGAGCAACCCTTAAGCCAATGCATACTGCTTTAAACACAGCTTTTAAGCAAAGGCTGGGGTAAGATGCAAAGCCAGTAACCCACTCACAGACATGTTTCAACCTTGATGGGTATCATCATGCAAATGAATATACAGTAATATTTACAGTTGCTGTGTGTGTGTGTGTGTGTGTGTGTGTGTGTGTGTGTGTGTGTGTGTGTGTGTGTGTGTGTGTGTGTGTGTGTGTGTGTGTGTGTGTGTGTGTGTGTGTGTGTGTGTGTGTATATATGTATATATTTATAGCCCCCACAATGCTAGTCAATTTTCCGCACAAAATGCAAATGACATGATCTCATTATTACCACGTAACTCTCGGCCTGGGTGTAAATAAGTCTACAAATGTGCTACAATTTAAATACACTCTATACATCATTCTTAATCACAGCTCTATTATAATAGTGATTGTACACATTCCGTGACCCCATTATATCATTAAATACATTCAATATCGTCAAAAAAGAAATCATGCTGGTGTTTCTATGGGATATATAATCTTCTCTGCAGTCACTATGAGTGACTATCATGATATGAACAAAATGTGTCAATATGCAATGAAACCAATATCCACAAATATAAAATCAATTTGTTACATATACTTCAAAAATAAATATATGACAAAAGTGCAACAAAATTATTATATTAATACGTGCCTAAATTAACAATAGCATTTATGATAACACATTTGGAACATTTGTAAATTATTTCTATTATTTTGGCATCTTCTTCACCAGATTTAAAAAAAAAAAAAATTATTAAAGCGATTTTATTTAACACTAATATATCAAACCTGTGGGCATATCCACAGAGAGCTGAAGTTTACCAGGCTTTAAAAAAAAACGATTTAACAAAAATGCAATGCTTAGTATTATGTATATACTTATTGCATGGTATTAGCTCATAAATTCAGTAATAGCTTTTAGGTACCAACTGTAACCATCTGCAGTCTAAGGGAGATGTATCACATAAAGTGGTCTCTCAAAAAGCAAGAGATCTCACAAAGCCTGATGAGCCATGGTCCACAAGAACTACCTGATTAAATGATATAAGGACAACACTTTTAAGCATCGTGGGCAAAGATCCAAAGTACCCATCCTACGAAAGGATCCCAGAAATCAGATTAGCTCAAACAATAATTTTTTTTAAAAAATAAGATAGAAAAAAATATAAGTAATACATTATTTAAAGAAAATATATAAAAAAAATAGAGGTTAGATGCTGCGTTAACTCCCATTCAAATCAATAGGAGTTAATACCGGATCGACCGCATTAACCAGTAACGGAGGTTAATGAGCTGCCCCCATAGATGAAACACATAATAAACTGAGGATGAGACTTGAAGAGGGTTAAGGCAGGGGTGCGCAAACTGGGGGCGTGAGATTTTCCGGGAGGGGGGGCGCGGCGGTTACAGAGGCTCCGCGCTCGTCCTCAAGGCATTTAAATCAAATGCCGGGGGACCGCGTGAGACCCCTGTAACTGACTTCATTGGCTTCCAGCGACGTGTCGTCATGGCAACGTGTCGTCAAATGATGCCGCTGGGTCATGTGACGTGACGTTACCATGGCAACGTGACATCACATGACACCGCGCCGTCATTTGACACCGGAGCCAAGGTAAGGAGGGGGGCGCGAGCAGGGTGAGACCCCATGCAGGGGGGCGCAGGGGGGAAAGTTTGCGCACCCCTGGGTTAAGGAAGTAGCAACTGCCGAGTCTGTATGATTGCAATCCTTAAAACTAAAATGTGTCAACCTGTAAATTAAGACCTATTTCTAGTGAACAATAATGATAGTGCTCGTAATTTTCCATCCTTCCAGTTGATGGGTTTATCTCAATGTTGGTTTCAGTATTGCCATGTTGTTATAAGATTTTATTCTAGTCCTGTTTCTCCAAGTCTCCAGTTTCCATAGAAATATAGGACCAAAGTGCACTGGGATCAGAGGCAGAAAACAAGTACCGGATCAATATAGCATGAGAAAATACTAGTACATTTTATAAAAGTATACACGAGAGAGAAAGAATCCCCGATGATGCACTCATCCTCTATTAAATGAAAACAAATACATTTTATTCAATTCAAAATAAAGAAAGATCTTCTTTTTTTTTTAACCTTTTTGGAGGTATTAATAATCTGCATACGGACAAATGAGCATGATACAGACCATAATTAGTCTCTGTCAATGTAGGGGAACTAGGGTATCTAGGTGATAATCTACCACCGTATATCAGCATACTGAGATATACTGGGATCTGCAAGCCCGGTGCTTCTTAGTTATACATCACTGAACAATAGCTGTACAAAGCTATGCATAGGACTGGCACGTCTACATGACCAGTTTATTTCTAATTAAGGAACATAATACTGGTTATTTTTCTTGGTGCAAGTAACCCTACATGGTACACCACAAGGATTTATGTGTGTTCCTCATTTTTTGTTCTGTGATTTGTTTTAGATATACTGAGAACCTACGCGCATATTGAGGTTTTAATTTAGTTCGTTCTCTTTATTTTGAAATTTAATAAAATGTATTTGTTTTCATTTAATAGAGGATGGGTGCATCATCAAGGATTTTTTCTCTCTCGTATATACATTCTCCCTTCTTCCCAGGTAGCACCCCTCAAATTGTTAATCTAGGGCTGAGCAGGGATCATCCCCCCCTTTCTCTATTACATTTTATAAAAGGCCATTGTGGTTGAAAATCCCAATTGAAGTCTGTGGGGATTTGCATCTGGAAACGGCTGCAACGACCCTTCGGCAGATATAGATGAAGGCCCACAGAGAATATTTAAGTAATTTACTATGTATTTTTGTCACATTGGATGTAGCATTGGGCATTTCAGTCTTTTGTTGGACACATTTGGCCACGCTCAGTACTACTCCTTTTGACATATGTGTGTGTGTGTGTGTGTGTGTGTGTGTGTGTGTGTGTGTGTGTGTGTGTGTGTGTGTGTGTGTGTGTGTGTGTGTGTGTGTGTGTGTGTGTGTGTGTGTGTGTGTGTTTGTGTGTGGTGGGTTTTGAGCTTGCTGGGATTGTGTGTTTATTCATTTTAATTTTCAACTGGTATCAGTTGTTTAGAGGTTACTGGCCCCTCCTCCCAGGATTTAAGCTCACCCCACTTTTTAAAGTAGCAGTTTTTTTCATGTTCCTGTGTGGACAGACACACTGCGACCATTCTCCCTCCAGCAGAGGTAAATGAGCATTTTCAATTTATGTTAGGACCTGCTTACTGGTCAAGCCTTGACGTGGCTTGCAGGCTTATAACGCTTTGGCCAAAGGGTTTCACTAAATGACCCTTACTCATGAGAATATTGAAGTATTTTACTATGTATATTTGTCACATTCGATGTAGCATTGGACTTTTATGTCTTTTGTTGTATACATAAAAATCCTACACAAAAAAAGCCATATAGATATGACTACCAATCTAGTGAGACAGCAGCATTTTATGTAGAGATATAGAAGCAGCTATGAGAATAAACAATACAACATTATTTTCTGTGGATTACATTAAAATGGCAACTCAGTGATGTCCTCCTCTTTATAATATACAGCCACAATGTCGCGGAAAAGTCAATGAATGCTGGCAAACAAGGAAAGCATACATATTCCAGGAACGTGTTTAAAGTATTCCTGTCTTAATTTGGGCTTCAGGGCCTATTTTTTATAATGTTAAATATTATCAAGCATAGACATGTTAAAAAAAAAAGAAGAAGATTAAGCGATTATAAGGTGGGGCTAACTTGTAACAAGCTTATTTTTCTTCAGCATTCGTTAGTAGTGGATGTTCCTTTGATCAATTTTCTAACCTGAAAGTTTTTTATTTTTTTTAAAACACGGCATTTACAAAAATACTATTTCATGAACTTGATTTTTTTTTCACTTGTCACTATATTATCCGGTATTTTTTGCCACCCCTGGTATTTTCAAAAAATGACATATCGTCAGCACTTAAAAGCTTTTGGAAACACTGCAGCATTCTATAGATATCAATTAGATATGTATGTTAGTATGCACAGTACAGTATATCTTTATTTCTATAACGTCATTAATGTATATAGCGCTTGTCAGTAGTAATACATGTGACAATCATATACTGTAAATAATATAAATAACACATAATGGGAAGAAGTGCTTCAGACAAACATAAAAGTAGCATTTAGGAACATTTAGCTCCAAAGAGCTTACAATCTAATTGGTAGGTAGGGAGAACGTACAGAGACAGTAGGAGGGCGTTCTGGTAAGTGTGTCTGCAGGGGGCAACGGTCAATGTATGAGGTGTATAGTATCACTATGAGTCACTATCTACCCCCTTGTGGAAGTGCATATTGTGGACCATTTTTGCTAGCACAGCTTAGTAGACCTCCCAACCCACGCAAACCCAGTGTTAAGCGTGTTTCATCCGCTTTTCATAGTATCTGTTATTGCACAGTGAGACCATGCCCTCCAGGTTGGGCTGGGCATGATTGGCATCATAGTGCCTGGGTGTTGGGGCGGGGACATCAGATTGTGGGGCTTCTTTTTAAAGTAGGCCTGTCGGGGCCACGTAATATGGCCCCATGCAGCCCAATCAAGTGAACAATGCGTCTTCGGGCACAGAAAGTGTCTTACGGAATATCATAACAACTTAGTAAAGCTAGCCCCTAATGGCACATTCCCTTGCAAGGGGTCGTGAAATGTCTTCCAGCTGCAGGAGGTCTTAAGGAGTAGGACATCTTAATAAATGTGGTCAGCGCACAGATGAGCCGCACAACCTTAAAGTGATTATACTGGAACCAGGGTCACGTATGATGTATGAATAATCCCAGTTAACTTAACTCATGTCTTCCCTCATCCAAAGCATAACAAGTCCTTATTGTCTTTCTTAACTTTATTGCAGAAGTAGAAAACAAAGGGTGCTTGTAGGTGTAGTGTCAGTAGAGAGTGCTTCTCTGTCAGAAATGCTTGAATGAGGTTAGACTACGGTAAAACAGAAAGGCCTTGCCAGGGTAGTAGCAGGCAGATGCTGTACTCACTGTGTCCAGGGTGGAAAAGGAAGTGAGGAGCAAGGGTCACACTAGAAGTGAGATGGGACAAACTAACTGTTAGCAAGGCAGGGGGGAGGGCAGAATAGCCCATTCTGAGAAAGATCTCAGAGGTTGCTATAGCAACTCACAGACCTCATGAACAGAGGCAGGAATAGAAACATTATAAACAGTAAATCACACAGGCACAGTGTGTGTGTGCAGAGCAAATATACATGCAGCTGAAATTAGGAACTGACAGACAGAAGCTGCAAAGAAGGGGGGGGGGTGATCAGAGAGAGCAGAAATGGGATTACTTGTTCCATGACAGTGATGCATTTTATTTTGTTAGGTCAGGTGCAGATTTTAATGTAACATCTCACTGGCACAATCTTGAGTTTTTGAGTGTTTATTTCCACAACTCACGAGCCTGTCATAGAGTAGCACTGTATGTTTCTTCCCCTTAGGGAACAGTGTCTACTGGTATTTCAGTACAGTTTCTTTGGGTTCATGTACCTTTGCTAGGGACACTTGTCATCAATCCCTGGCTTTCTACAGTGCGCTCATGTGTCATGTTTGGCTTTCAGTCAGCTTATTGTCTTGGGTTTACGTACAGGGGATCTATGCCATGTTCTTTTAAAATTTCTGTGCTATCTTTTATTCCTTTTGTGACATCTAATTAATAAACTTTTGATATTGCCTATAGTATACCAGAGTGTTACATCTTGGGCTTCTTTTTCTCTTGTTTCTTTCATGTTTCTATTAGTATTTGTACCTAAGTCCTCGAGGTGTAAAACATCATAAATCCTCTCATTACGATATCTCCATCCACACATTACAAGTCTTTCCTTAGCCCGAGAAATATTAGCAGGGAAATAAAGGAGGCAAGACCAATACCATCCCACTACGGCTGGGGATTGGTATATATCAAAAGACACACCCACGAGAGTGGGCACTTAAAGTCAATACAGCTACGAACCTTTATTCCCCCCTGAAGAAGTATGCGTAGACATACGAAACGTATGTAGGGTTTTAGGACGCCACGATGGTGGTGTCACTGATGGAGGAGGCTCGACTCGGCACCCGGACACATCCTGTCTTGCTTATAAACAGACTAGCTGATATACCCGGCGTTGCCCGGGATGTAATTTTGGGGGGGCGGGCGACAGGGTTGGGCTTCCCCCCCTTGACAGCTAGGTGGGTGACTCAGTTGACTGAGTGGGTGGGTGGGTCGGTGACTGAGTGGGTGGGTGACTTTGGGTCGGTTTGACTTTGGGTCGCTGGGTGGGTGGGTGGGTGATTTTGGGTCGCTGGGTGGGTGGGTGACTTTGTGTCGCTGGGTGGGTGACTTTGGGTGGGTGGGTGACTTTGGGTCGGTGGGTGGGTGGGTGGGTGACTTTGGGTCGGGGGGTGGGTGAGTGGGTGGGTGAGTGGGTGGGTGAGTGGGTGACTGGGAGAAAGTGTGTGACTGGGTGAAAGTGGATGACTGGGGGAAAGTGGGTGACTGGGGGAAAGTGGGTGACTGGGGGAAAGTGGGTGACTGGGGGAAAGTGGGTGAGTGAGTGAAAGTGGGTGAGTGAGTGACTGGTTGGGTGTGTGGGTGGATGTGTGGGTGACTGGGTGGGTGACTTTGACTGGGTGACAGTGGGTGGGAGATGGTGGGTAACTGGGTGACAGTGCGTGGGTGGGAGACGGTGGGTGACTTACCTTGACCGGGTGGTGTTTCCTGGCGGCAGACGGTTCCCCTCCTGGCACGGATATCCCCGTGGCATCAGACTGGGGCAGGAGGTGGGTTCGGAAGCTGGCGGGGGGGGGGGGGGCAAGAGTGGCAGGCTGGGGCAGGAGACCCGCGCCACGTGAGGGTGAGTGCAGGAGGGCCGGGCCGCGCTTCCCTTCCGTCTGGGAGCGCACGTGATAGTGCGTGCAGGCGGCCGGGGGAGTGCAGGAGGCCGGGGGAGTGCAGGAGGCCCGGCCCGCGCTTCCCCTCGTCCGGGAGCGCACGTGATAGTGCGGCTGGGGATGTTGCGGAGCATGCGGGTTTGGGGGAGGTGGGGGAGAGAGTGAGGGGCACCGGAAGAGGTGGGGGGGAAGGTGAGCTGCGGTCGACGGGGGAGAGTGAGGCCAAGCAACAGTGTGTGTGTGTGTGTGTGTGTGTGTGTGTGTGTGTGTGTGTGTGTGTGTGTGTGTGTCCGTCCCCGTCCCCGTCCCCTTTGGCCCGTCACTCCGCCTCAGGCCAATGAGAGGTGTGCGGGGGCGGGCGGCCCAAGGGACCAATGAGATTTCCCCTAGGGACACAGGACATCCAGACAGGCATACAGTGCTTTCACTAATATAGTATAAGATACGGTCATATAGCGGTGGTTTTTGCTGGCATTTTCACTGAGCGTTCTTTACACTGGCGCTAAAAGCCCTTTGGTTTTGCATGTTGTTGTTACCGAAAGATTTGCTGAATGTATACAACTCTTGTGTGTCGTGCGTTGCCTCTGCTGACGTGAGACAACAGTTACTAAGTGGCTTTTGAGGTTTGAGGTGTTGCAATGAATGTGGACATACATCAACAGGCCTGAAATTCGATACTAAATAGCTACACACTACATAAATAACGCTGTTGCCAGTTTATCATGTGCATAGCTTGGGGTGTTTTCAGACAATACGAATATGCCTTCAAATGTGTGTTGCTCCTTTAATATCGTATATATATATGTATTTGATATATCACTATATATTCTCGTACTATACATAATTTCTGGAAATGTAGCTGGCTACAGGGGACGTTACATGATTCAATTAGTGAGATAAGATAGTGTTATGGTCCATGCTGAGAATTGGTGCAAGTATTTTTTCCCCTTTTTTTGCTAATCAACACTATTGGTGGTCGCTAGCATTGGCAGGCTTTCAGTCTTGTATGCATTACCAGCACTAACATTAAGTATTAACAAAACTGAATTACAGTGCCGATCTGAAATTTACAGATGCAGCGGCCGTTTCCGAACATTTTACGATTTGTATTCCTGGGCATACCCAGGTTGTGCCACATGATTTCGTCAAACTTTCCCGCGTTAAGACGCGTGTTTACTAGTGTTTTTATCGGGTGTTGTTGTCTTAAAATCTAAAAATCTAAGGGCAATTAAACCTGTCTTTTATTGCCGTACAGTTCTGCAAGTGTGTGTGCGTGTAATTGTTATTTGAAGATTAACGTTACGAGTTCATACTGTACATGGGAAAGAAGTCCTTTCTGAGGCTCTTATGCCATACACAAATCCTCTATCTGTAGAAGATTACGTGTGACGGGTGTGAGTGGCGGCATTCACGGCAGCATTCACGGAAGAATAACGAGTGAATGCTGCGTGGAACACAGCTGAGTTCACGAAATGGCTCTGTGAAATGTTCGGATAACGGCCGCTGCATCTGTATACTACACTGAATGGGTCAACATGGTTACTACATTTATGTAGACCCTATCTATTCAGTAAATACTATTAAGAAGCCCCCCAATCTGGGGATTTGAATAATATTGTGTATATATATATATTTATTGTTGTCGCCGTTATTTACATTTAATATCATTTTATTGTTTTTGCGCCTTATAATTAGATACCCACTCTAGTGTGTTATTTTGAAGTGAGTTAAATGTTATCTCCCCCAATGGGAAGTATTATTCCCATGACTATTATAGTCCACTAAACACTATTGACTCTGAGTGCAGTAACATGGGACCTTGTATAAACAGTGTGTTTTACACTTTTGTTGTTCTAATATTTATATATCCCAGTGCACCGTAGTCATGACTATATATTGGTACTAGGTAGAGCATTGAATCACTCAATAGTTTCTATAGAATAGCAGCAATAATGGCTACATTACTGGCAGTAAGGAAAACTGTGCTGTCAACAAGTCAAAAATGAATCCTAACACACTGGTAGTGATCGTCTGAAATACCTTGTAGTTGAGCAGGTTATTAATGCAAATGTCATTAATACACAACAGTACACAGGTTGTCACTGGCAGACATTTATTTTTCTATAAAAAGGTGGACAGACATTTAAAAAAAAAAGTCTATTTCCAGAAAGGCAGGAACACCTCGTGGAGGAGAAGAACGCGATGCACTGCCGTGCAAACAGAGCGAAGGCTGGTCAGGTGATGCAAAAAAACTTTATTGCTACTGTTTATTTACTTCTTCCGGTTGCACGCCGGGTTGCTGGATCGGCCGCATATCATCTCACCGCCGGTCGTAGACCACCCTCACGACGGACGAGTCGTGCGAGGGTTGGCGGTGCTACACATCAAGAAGATTGTTACAGGCACGGCACCGATGGCTACACCTGGGTGAGTCCTTCATATAATTATCATAGTGCTCCGGAGCCAATTTATTGTGAGAGACAGTAATCACCTGGTGAGCTTGACCTAAGACCTACAACATACATATAGAAACTGGCCATTTCTCAGCAACTGATGTATACTTCTTGAGCACCTACTTGGTCCACTTTATGTGTACCTGTATTTACCTATTTCCAGAATAATAACTAGTATAATCCTAGACTGAGTGATCACTGGTGACGATCTGTGACAGAATATTAAACAAAGAAAACAGTACATATTGTACTTTTAACTATTTTTTCTTGTCTACCTAACTTTCCCATCTTGAAGTGCTTGTTGACACAACGCCCCTCTCAGAACCCTGTGACACTGACTGATTCATTCTCATTACTGCTGCTTCTCTTAACATCTGCATTCTCCAAACTATGTGCCCTCCTAAGCTAGTGATTGTTACACCACTTGTGCTCTTGCAGTAATTATCCTCCCACTAACTTCTGATCTTGATTCTCTTTGATTGCAATACTCCTTAATAGGTCATAGCATTTGCTCTGAATTCTTGCGTTATTTTTCTTTTCTTATTTTCTTTGTACTTGGAGATTTCGTCCTGGCCCTGCTAGTTACATGCAGCTAGCCTCTCTGTCTGGCCTACTTTTTTTTTTTTCCTTGATTCTTAATGAGCCTTGTCTTTGTTTTACTAGTATGTTTCTCCTCATTTACAAAAACATTTCCATGGTTTCCGTCATAATTCTCTCAAACGTGCACAACCATATTCATTCCTACGCATCGTAGATCATTTAGGAAATATAACAACGGAAATAAATGATTGCTGTTGATATAGATTTGTTTTATTCTCGTAGGGCTTCCAAAAATGTGTCTTTCTTTTCCTCCCATGCTGGTAAGAGGCAATAAAAACAAGCCATATGCCCTGATGCTAAAACGCCGTTGTATGACCCAGTCTGAGGATCGGGTGCACAGTTGTACTTCTTTTGCTAGATTCAGTCTCTACAGTTAGACCTGGATCACATGTTATCCTGCAACAGACCTCGGTGAATCAACCTCTTCATCTGCGGTTCGTAGCTTTGCCAGTGATTGGTTTTGCACACAAAGAGGCAGAACTATTGTTTATTTCGTAACGGAACCAGATTTACGCATTGTCCTTATCCCTGTCAGAGACAACATAGTAAAGGGGAGGAGAGGGGAAGGGCACTTGAAAAGGTATTTCTCTGTAGAGGGGTAAGAACACTTTTTTAAACATTTTTTTTCAATGTGTACAACAATAGACAAAAAGGCCCCTATGCAAAATATATTTTTTTTTATTACACTTGATTTTTTTAAATATTTTTCACTATTTCATTGATTAGGACACTTCTGTTTGTTAATCAGTATTAACTGCATTGAAGCTTATACATATCACATTAGTGCTTCTTACATTTTAACCCTCTAGGCACTGCATACATGTCACATACCCCATGCTGTTGTTGTTTTGTTTCCTCTTCTGTCTCTATGCAGAAGAAGAAATACATAAGGCAGTATAAAATTGGTGGTGTAGGACCTACTAATAGGGTTGTCAGGTGGCTTCTCCACAAATACAGGACACAATGGTGAAAGGTGTGACACACGCTCAAGACACACACACACCTCTCTCTCCACTCTCTGCTCCATGCTGTTTCCTCATCTACTTGGCCCCACCCTCAGGCCCCTGATACCTCCTGAGTGGCTGCATTACCCAGCAGCCAATCATGGAGGAAGCTACACAGCCTCCTAGCAACAGCCCTATTCTCACCCTGCTCTGGGAATTCTCACGGCCCCCCAAGCCGGTCAAGTCACAATGTCCATAGAGGTAATACCAGACACATACATGTCCAGTATTATCTCTGGAAACCCTACCTACTAAAGGTGGGTTTATCTTATTTATTTATAAAATGTTTTACTAGAAAGTAATACATTTAGTTACCTCTCGTTTTCATGTATGTCCTGGGCATAGAGTTATGATGACAGATACATGGTTACAATAGGTGAACAGGGTTATACATTATATATAAAGACATTGCATGCACAGTTAAAGATAAAATAAGTTATAGGCGTATGTAAAAGTTACAGACCACATGAAAATGTGAGACAGCTTTAGTTTTGAAAGAGCTTAAACTGGTGGCGGATGCGAGAGTCTCCGTTAGAGTGTTCCCGTTGCGAGGTGCACGGTAAGAGAAGGCAGAGCGGCCGGGTACTTTGTTGAACCTTGGGACCATGAAAAGTTCCTTGGACTCAGATCTCAGGTGATAAGTGGCTGTGTGTGGTAGGGGTGAGGCGCTTGTCCAGATACAGGGGTAACTTGCCCAATAAGTATTTGAAGGCAAGACTAGAGAGATGAACTTTGCGCCTAGACACAAGTGATGACCAATCTAGTTCTTTGAGCATTTCGCAGTGATGTGTGTTATAGTTACATTGGAGGACAAAGCGGCATATTGAATTGCAGAGGGTGTCTAGTTTGCTAAGGCGAGTCTGGGGTGCTGTGCCATATACTATGTCCCCATAGGCTATAAGGCCTTGCCCCCGCTGCCTACTACAGCGGACGCTGCACGGACGAGAGCCCTCCCTTCAATGGCGCCGGGCCCGCTGCGAGGGGGGGCCGCAGAGCTCGGGCGAGAGTTGCTCCTGCTCTTAATAGAATTGAGAGCAGGACTCGCGTCGAGCGATTAGGCACGCCCCCCGGCGGTTCAACCAATGAGGGCGAACCTGCCGGGTGACGTCATGGCCGCGCCCCCATCACTCCCCCGTCACGCCCCCCCCCCCCCCCGGGCTCTCTGCCTGCAGTGAGCTGCAGACCGGGGCATCGGCTGAACGCGCCATCAATCTCGCGGGCGTGCGTTACAGCGGCGTTACCGGGGCCTTAGCCTAATTGGTATTAGTATCTGCTGTGCAATGTGCTTTCTGACCAGCGGGTTTAGGGGGGATTTGCTCCTATAAAGAACACCTTGTTCCTATAAAGTAACTTGACGTGGTTTGGCCAAAATATTTAACAAAATGACCCAAACTTATGAGTAGAAAAAACATATAGTATTGAACTAAATAATTTGTCATATTGGATGTAGAATTGTGCCTTTTTGTTTATTGTTGTATGCTTTAGGTCACTATGCCAATAGTACTCCAATTGACACAAATAATTCAATATAATGCAGTGGGTTTGGGTCTTGAGCTTGCTAACACTGTACATGTAACTGATCAATGTACTGGACTTCCCAGCAAAGATTCAATTCCCCCTCAAGTCAAATGTTCACGTATTTTCTTCTTGTGTACAAATTAATCCATTTATATTTTCTCCAGGTCCACTAATTTGGATGTTATCTGTGTTCAAATGGACATGCAGCAAAAGGTGATAGTGTGTCCATTTGCATGTCATTTCCCATAATCCCTTGCTGCAGTGGAAACACTGCATGACAAGAGATAATGGGGAAAAGCAGCATTGCAGACCTGTCTGAGACATGTGAGTGTGCTCGCAAGTGATATTTTTATTTGATGTTATCTGGGGATTATTGTTCTTTCACTTTTTAAGCCTTTGAGTTCTGGAGTGGCCACGACACCAGAGTGCCACAGCACCTTGTGATCACATGACCAACCCTCGGTCTCACCTAGATAAACGAGCAAATAGAACATGACATAGCTACTACATTATGGGGCCCCTGGAGTTCATGACCCTATGATGTAGTAGCTATGTAAAACGACACCGCAACACAAAGCATTTGGTTACTATGGAGACATTAAATGTTTGTGTGATTTGTGTACTAATGCCAATCTTTTATTTTGTTATTTATAAGAATATTTTACCAGGAAGAATACATTGAGAGTTAGCTCTTGTTTTTAAGTATGTACAAAATAATAAGCAGACAACATTACAAGTTGTGCAAAATGGCACTGCCATTAATTCCTAATGAATTATGTAATTTAGCTGTTGCCCTTAGTTGCACATTTAAATGTACAGTAGGTTATAATTATGAGGAAAAGACAAAGAAAACAACAACTCACATAAAATATTATCTCAAATATGAAGCCTGTCCCACATTTTTCAGATAGCCATTTTAGTGTATTATTTACTGTACAGTACATAACAGGCTCCGTTCTGTCATCTGCCTGAGCAAACAAAATGACGATTACACATTTAATAAGAATTGACAATTTTTCACACAATAAAGCAAAACTGAGGTATAAAATGTACAGGTAACCTGCTAATTTTTTCCTCTGGAAAACTCTCGTTTTAGATCATTTAAATGTGTATGTGAATAGTCTTTTCGTACTCTGGTGCCTTACAGGCCACCTCTACACATCAAATGTTATCTGGCCAACAAACAATTGTTTTGTTTTTCTCACTGCCGTGTGGTCATTTATCGAGGAGTAATGCATGGTGTTTATTTTTATTAATGCGTTTATATGATGTGTTTTTGGCACAAATAGGAGATTTTTGTTGATAAAGTATTACAGATAAGATTCAAAAACAATGATGGCACAAAGCATGACACAGGTTTTTCAGTGGCTACTTGTGTCTTGATCCAAAATCCATTGTATTCATTCACTGCTTTCTCCCATGAGCAGCTGCAATAAAACCTGCAAAATGGTGGACATCATCCCCAATCCTTTCCTCTGTGTCATTTGCCACTAGTTTGTAACTGCTAATAAAAAATATATCATTCAATCATTCATCAAAGTATTTTCTAATATGGTAACATAATATAAATTGAGTCAATAATTAGCTCTGTCTTAATTTATGCAATGGAGGATTGTTTGGGACAGAGGTTGCATGCAAAATTCTGCATAGTTCATTACTTTTTCGTTTCATACTATTTAACTTATTTCTGCCCAATTTGTCTCTACTACTCTCTCATTTAAATAACCGTTCCCACAAACACCTCTCTATGCCTGGTTCTCTATTACCCTTAGTGTTGATTAAGCTCCCTTACTATCTATGTTCAAGTCTCAATTAAATACCCACATTTTTTTTTTTACAAAAAATGATCAATTTTTTGAATGGCTGGAAAGTACTGACTACATCATCACCCTACTAATTTAATTTACTATTAATCTCTACTGCACACGTATTACGAGTGGGCTGTGAGGTCACACTCATGATATTTGGCAATGGACAATCAGTCACATGGTTTTTTTTCTCTGGAGCGGTATACGGACAACCTTCAGGGCATGGAGGCAAGCAAGAAGGACAGAAGAAATTAGGGAGCCAGGAATCTTTATAAAACAGGCAAGTTATAGAGTAATTTCCTGCTTAAATTTGTTTTTATATATATAATCCCTTGCTGCAGTGGAAGTGCTGTGTGCTGGGCGATAATGGTGAAAGGCGGGGTTGCAGACCTGTCTAAGACATGCAAATGAGCATACAGGAATATTTCCATTTGCTATATGCTTTGCTGTGGAGGGTTTTTGTCACTTTTTTTACCCACCATAACTTAACTAAGTATGGTAAAACCCATCCTCATTGCTTCATTTTTGCATAGCGAGTATAACAACCCCACACCGATGAGACCCTTTAAGGTCGAAACGGCTGTCTGTGGGTGGGTTTACTGGCTATGCATCTTAACCCTGGCTGTGCTCAAAGCTGTGACCATGGAGCAAGCTTAAGCCTATAGAGAACCATGTTAAAAATGGTTTTGAAGCAAAAGATAGCACTGTGTGCTCATTTGCATGTCATTTCCCAGAATCCCTTGCTGCAGTGGAAGTGCGGTGTGCTGGGTGATAATGGTGAAAGGCAGGGTTGCAGACCTGTCTAAGACATGCAAATGAGCATACAGTAATATTTTCATTTGGTGTGTGAGTGTGTGTGTGTGTGTGTGTGTGTCTGTGTCTGTGTCTGTGTCTGTGTCTGTGTCTGTGTCTGTGTCTGTGTCTGTGTGTGTCTGTGTGTGTGTGTATATATATGTATGTATTGTGATACCGTCACTGCTCTCTAAGGGCTAGAATGGGGCAGTTGTGGGACTGTACAGCTCTCATAGAGTTAATCATTCTGGAAAGGTCTGTTCAGCTGTGAGTTAATGAGCTAATTAGCCTAGCCTGTATAGTCAGGAAGTGATACAGAGACCCCCCCCCCCCTTGCTGCCAGACACACACTGTTGAGAGTTATACAGAGAGGGTGAGGGACGCTGCTGCTATACTGATCTGAAGGCACACACACACAGACAGCCCTGTGGGAGACTGAAAGGAGCCCTTCTGCAGGTACACTGGGTAAAGTGGGGAAAGAGTTTAGTTCTCCCACCATTAGTTAGGGACTAAGCAGTGTTAGTCAGTACTCCTGGAAGGAGTTAGGTCTTTTGTTTCTGTTTTGTGTTATGAGTTAACCCTGTGCCTGCTTTGTACCCTGTAAATAAACCCCTGCTTAGAAAGAACAGTGTTTCCTGCCTTTGATCTGGACAAAAGATCTGACGCTGGGACTGAGACGTCATAGTATGTGTATATATATATATATATATATATATATATATATATATATATATATATATATATATATGAAACTGACATACAAGCCTGCAACTAACTAGAAAAATAATACCAAATTGCTTAAATCAAATTATGAAGTCAAACTAATATAGATAATGACCTAATGACGGTGCTGGGGACAGTATAATATGGAAACAAAAGAAAAGAAAAGGGTCCCACTGAAAGCACTCAAGCAATGATAAATAATGAATGAATTTATTCAATGGAAAAAACACATGAATTACACAAAAAATGTTAAAACCGTCCCATCGGAACCCCAAGACATATATACTGGTTTATGCACAGATAAAGGATATGCAAATATCCTGAATCTGTGCAGAGTATGTAAAACCAGAAAAAATAAATAATAGTACCTGCTTTATTATCTCAAGGCCGGCCGGTCAAAGCAGAGATGAAAAAATATGTGCTAAAGTACTCTACCTGAATGCTAAGTAACAGTACCACTCAATCACCAAGGTAAATATATAACATGTATAAATAACCACAATAAAGGAGCCATGTTGGATAACTGTATAATCACCACAAGATGATATGCATGCAGATCCCAAGAGGGAGATTGAGCAATGGCATGAAAAGCAGAGGTAAGTGTACAGCAGTAATCCAAAGCAGAGTTGGAGGGTTCCTGGGGGAGTACAGACACATCCCTGCTTTGGATTACTGCTGGACACTTACCTTTGCTTTTTATGCCATTGCTCAATCTCCCTCTTGGGATCTACATGCATATCATCTTGTTTTGATTATACAGTTATCCAGCATGGCTCCTTTATTGTGGTTATTTTTACATGTGTAGCCGGGACCCCGTTTCCCCCCCCCCAATTGGTTGTGGGGGTGGGGGAGGTGCACCTAGGGAACGCTCCGATAACGGAGGTTCCGCGCAAGAGGGAGCCGCCATGTTAGGTTGGCGCCAGCGCAGAATTGGTCCGGCCGGAGGTTGCGCATGCGCAGGGCAGGGACAAAAGCCTGCGAAGTAGGAGAGTGCACGAGTGTTCAGAGCTAGCTGTCGGAGGAAAGAGAAGGAGCTCCGGGGTAGGGAGGCTGCCGCCCCTACCTAGGCCGCATGCCCCAGGCCCAGTTAGACCCTGAGCCCCAGTAGCAAGCAGCAGAGCTAGGGACTGGCCATAGTCAGGGTCCGGATCCCCTTACTGTGCTACGAGTCATACCAGGACAGTTCTAAAGCCGCGGGAGGCCTGGGACCAGGCCCCACTACTAAGTCGCAGCGTGTCTGGGTGGGATCGCCCCAGACACCTACGGGTGACGTCATCTATGCCCTCGCCGATCCTTTGTGAAGATAGTTGCAGAACCGGGTACAGGAGTGCCCGGCAGGTAAAACGTCAAGTGCACCAACGGTACCATTCTCACTCCGGGACACGGTGGCTGCGCAGTCACACACTCATACATCCACTGACTCGCTTGAAAGGGGGGAGGGGGTGGGGAACGTACTCCAAGAGGGAGCTGGACACGGGGTGGGATCACCCGGTGGAGGGAGAGGGAGAGGGAGCGTTCAAGGACGCTGGTAGTAGTGTCTCCTCTAGAGAGGGTCACCTGTGATTACGTTGCTGGTTGCTATAAGTAAAACATATTGGTTACGGTATTGCTGTGCGTGTGTGTGTTCATGTACATAAGTTCCTGCGAAGACCCACTTCCCCTAGGGCGGAAGCTATCGCAGGTGGAGGCGCAGCACCAAGGCATAAGTATTGTGAGCACCCCAGGCTCTCCGTGGCAGAGGCTTAGGCCCTGTGAGCCTACAGGTTATATAGCACATGGTTGTGGTCTGTATTCGATAGGAAGCAGGGCTACATTTGGAGGCGCTGCTGAGATCTTAGACCTGGGGTGCCCCCCCAAGAAAAAAAAATATCGCCATGGCCCTTCCTTCGCGTCAAGAAATACGCGACTGGGCACGACAAATGCGCACGCCCACCCGCCGCGCAGTGGCGGTGACCCGAGTACCCATGGCTTTACCCTTAGAGACATTGCAAACGGCCTTACGACAACTACCGGGTTTTGCCAAAGCCCGCCTGGTAGACGTACTCATAGATCAAGATGCTAAGTGGAACACCTTGCTCGTAGATTGTCGGCGAGATCTAGTAGTCCTCGAGCCTACCGCCCATCAATATCTGCCGCTTCCAAACTCTCCGTCCGGCGGCAGCCCCTTGGTCTATCCCCTTCGGGACCCCCCCTGTAGGGGAACTTGGTGACGACGACCCGACGCTCCCCTTTGCTCACTACCCCGCGACCGAGGCGGGTAGCTGTCCGTCAGAATGTAGCTACCCCGGGTCTAGCGCCTCAGAAGAACCGGGGGTGCGTAGTGACATGCTGCAGAAACTCAATGATAAGATAGACCAGTTAACCACTCCATCCAGTTTACCGCCGTTAGTAGAAGCGCTTACCCTGGCCACGCATTCCCAAAGCTACTGGAAATTAAAGGCCTTCTCGGGGACTCTACCTGTGCCCACGGGAGAGGACGGGATAGACCCTTGGAAGGAGCATACTAGGGGATTAATGGAAGAATGGTCTTGTACAGATGTAGTGAAACGCCAGCGGCTCATGGAGTGCTTGAGACCCGCGGCGTCCACTTTGATCAGTATCCACCGAGAGCTGTACCCCGATCTGACAGCTCGTATGATGATTGAGTTTCTAGTCGAGGCCTATAGTGCGACCGAGGATGATGCGGCCTTGTGGGCTAAGTACTACGCCATCAATCAAAAGGAGGGGGAAGATTTGTCTGCCTATATCCACCGCGTGCAAATCTCCCTGGGTCCCCTCCTGCATCATAAATACTTGGCCGCATCCCAGATGGATGAATACCTCCGCAAACAATACCTACGGGGGTCCAGTCCTACTCACCCTATTGCAAACATGATTCACGATAATCTCACTCGAGGGCCTCCCCCCTCGTTTATCAAACTGTTACAGCAAGTCAAAGAGCACGAAACACATCTCATGCTTCACTCCTCACAGAAGTCTAAAGCAGCCAGCAACCCTAAACCCAAAGGGGGTGCTGAAAGAAGGAAGAACCGCCGGATAAACCAGGCCCGGAGAGACCAAAATACACTGGCCGAACCTCGCCTCCGTATGACCGCCGTACCACCTCCCTAGATATGTCCTGCTATAAATGCGGGAGAAAGGGACACATCTCCTACGATTGTTGGATGGGGGACTCTCGCCACCGAAGCCCGTCACCCAAGAAGTTCACGCCTCAGGCCATGATATGTGGTGTATACGTGACCAGCCCAGAAGCCCCTGGTTCCACCCAAGGTGGCGGCGAACCCGAAGAGGAGAGTAACCACGTGGGGCCAGTAGCGCTGATCCGAGTACTAGTAGACGGTATCTACTCCTCTGCCCTGCTGGATACAGGATCCCAAGTAACCATCATATATCGAGGATTCTACGATCGAGACCTCCAGAAGCGTCCTCTGAAATTGGCCGGGCATATCAAAGTAAGAGGGCTGAGCAATGACGTCTACCCTATTGATGGCATAGTGACCGTGGACTTGGAGATACAACAGCTCAACACTGGGAAGTTGCATCCCATGAAGGTGGACGCCTTGGTGTGTCCGGAACCCAAAGAGACACCTAAGTATCCAATCATCCTGGGTACGAATGCTGACATTGTACAAGCCGTCATCCGGGCCTATCTACACGAAACTAACGAACTGCCCCTGTCCAGCCTAACACTACAACTGGTCCAGGTGGACCCGGATTCCCCTCCGGCCCCCGTGGAGGATCACGGACTGCTGTTCTGCAGCCGGGCAGGACTGACCCGGCTCTTATCAGAAGAAATGCAGAGGGTACCCGCCTGGTGTGCATATGCGGAACGAGTAGGCGAGGAGCAGCTCTTTTCTCTCGAAAGCACGCCCGAAGAAGATGTCCGCCGAGGATATCTGCTAATACCGGAATTTTTGGGATTGGCCGACCACCATTCCCCGTCGAATTTATGTGATGGTTCAAAATCTTTTGCCCTTCCCTATGGCCATCGACACGGGACAAAGGATAGGGAGGATTTACCCCGTCAGCTTGGTGAATGAGGCCGTACAAGTAAAAGCCGCCCGAGTGGAAGATCACGGAGCGCCTCTAGACTTCGACTTCGGCTCGTCCGGACTGTCGGATACCTGGAAGGAGCGGCTGCGAGTACAGCTGGAGGAGAGACGACCAGTATTCTCTACCGGAGAGATGGATGTGGGGTGTAGCCGACACGCCCAACACACCATTCGGATGACTGATACAAGCCCTTCAGGGAACGTTCCCGCCGACTCGCCCCCAAGGACGTGGAAGATGTACGCGCGGCCCTCCATGAGATGGAAGAAGCCGGAATCGTTAGAGTCACGAAGCCCTTACGCCTCGCCCATCATGGTAGTGCAAAAGAAGAATGGGACGGTGAGGTTATGTGTAGACTACCGGACCCTCAACAATCGAACGGTACCGGACCAGTGCAATCTTCCCCACATAGAAGAAATCCTGGACGCTCTTCATGGAAGCAAATGGTTCAGTGTGTTGGACCTACGGTCCGGGTAGTATCAGGTGCCTATGAGTCATGAGGACTAAGAGAAAACGGCGTTCATTTGCCCCTTGGGGTTCTACCAATTCACCCGTATGCCCCAAGGCATATGTTGTGCCCCTGCCACCTTCCAGCGGCTAATGGAGAAGACTTTAGGGAATCTGAACCCCCGAGAATGTCTTGTGTACTTGGATGACATCATAGTCTTCGGGAAGACCTTGGAGGAACATGAGGCTCGACTCCTGAAGGTACTTGACTGATTAGCGCAAGAAGGACTTAAGCTCTCTTTAGATAAATGCCGTTTCTGGCGAACATCTGTGACTTACGTGGGACACATAGTGTCCGCTTAGGGAATCGCTACGGATCCAGCCAAAATAGAAGCCGTCGTCAACTGGCCCCGACCTGACATTGTAGGGGAGTTATGCTCGTTCCTGGGGTTCTGTGGATATTATCGCAGGTTTGTGGAGGGGTACTCCCGACGGGCCAAAGCCCTCAACGGCCTCCTCAAGATATATCCGGAAGACACCGGCCGGAAGGCTACGCCTGCCCGACAACCCTTCGGGGACAAATGGACGACAGAGTGCGAACAAGCCTTCCAGGACTAAAACAGAGTTTAACCGCGGCTCCCGTCTTGGCCTATGCAAATCCCAAACAACCATATATCTTACACGTGGATGCTAGTCTGCATGGGCTAGGGGCGATGTTACATCAAAAATATCCAGAGGGACTACGACCAGTAGCTTATATCAGCCGCAGCCTTACTGTCAGTGAACAGAACTACCCCGTGCACAAACTGGAATTCTTGGCCCTCAAGTGGGCCATTGTCGACAAGCTTCGTGATTATTTGTATGGTGTGTCATTCGAGGTGCGGACCGACAACAATCCCCTTACCTATATTATGACCTCAGCCAAACTTGACGCGGCCGGCCATCGCTGGTTGGCTGCCCTGTTCAATTACAATTTCACCCTGAAATATAAGCCCGGGCCCTTAAACATTGGAGCTGACGCCCTGTCTGGACGACCAGGGCAGGCCACTACCCCCGATGAAGACCAATGGGAAGAAATCCCGGGACCTAGACTAAGAGCGCTATGTGGTACCGCTGTCATAGTCAATGATCAAGTGGCATTCTCAGAATTAAGGGTGGCTGACTCTCTAGGGTGCACATCCAACGCTATACCGGAGGCTTATCGGGATCCCAGTGGCATGCACGTTACTCCAGACAAGATCATAGCCTGGAAAGATATGGTACGCTATCAAGAGCAAGACCCGGTCGCGGGGGCCATTCGCTATGCTATCTGGCAAAATTGCCTGGCCCTCCTCAGACAAGCTCTGGGGGATGTAGGAGGTATACTAATGCGGGAAGCCGACAAGTTCGAACTAAGAGACAATCTGCTGTACAGGGTGGTAGAGTATCATAACCACCCAAATAGGAGACAACTAGTACTACCCAAAAGACTACAATACTTGGTGCTGAGGGCTCTACACGATGAACATGGTCATTTGGGAGTTGACAAGACTTTCGGTCTAGTGAGAGATCGATTTTTCTGGCCCAAAATGAGAGAAGCAGTAGAGAATCACTGTCGACGGTGTGTGCGGTGTATTCAGCGAAAGACATTGCCCACCAGGGCCGCCCCAATGGGCCACTTAAAAAGCACAGGGCCTATGGACTTAGTGTGTATGGACTTCCTATGCATTGAACCTGACAGCCGCGGCATAGGCAATGTGCTGGTCATCACGGATCATTATACTCGCTACGCCCAGGCCTTCCCGACCAAAGATCAGAAAGCCATTACGGTGGCCAAGGTGATCTGGGAAAAGTACTTTATGCATTACGGGCTCCCTCAACGACTTCATTCCAATCAGGGAAGAGACTTTGCAAGCAACTTAATAAAAGAAAAATCTTGAAAAATGCTGAAAATCTTGCACATCGCTAAGTCTCGAACTACCCCCTACCACCCCGAAGGGTATGCATTGCCGGAACGGTTCAACCGCACGTTATTGGACATGCTAGGCACCTTAACGGGGGTGGAAAAGACTGAATGGAGTCGACATGTGGAAACGCTAGTGCATGCCTACAGTTGCACGCGACATGACTCCACGGGATTCTCTCCGTACTTCCTCATGTTTGGATGAGAAGCCCGACTGCCGGTGGATATACGATTGAGAATCTCCACCGATGGGGTACAGAACACTACTCATTTCCGATATGTACAGCGATTGCAAGAGAATCTGCAGCGTGCCTACATACAAGCTGAGAAATCTACGGAAAAATTGAACACTGGGAATAAACGGCGGTACGATCACAAAATTAAACACAGACATTAAACCCGGTGACGCCGTACTCCTCCGTAACCTGGTAGTGCCAGGAAAACATAAATTGGCTGACCGATGGAGGGAGGGAGTGTACGACGTAGCCTCACAAATGCTTGGCCTTCCGGTCTACCGCATCAAGGACTCCCTATTCCCCGAGTGGAAGAGGGGGATTTGGAGTGGCCTGCATCCTCGTTGGATGGGGATGGGACATTGGAAGACGACATGCCAAGGAACTGAACCGTTCAGGAAGATCCACAAGAGGGAACCTCTCAAAGGGGCCCTCAACAGAGAGTACCTCCCGACGGAGCTACGGGTAAAGGGCACGGGGAGCATTCACACCAGGGGGTGGCTCCGGAAAATTCATCACTGGACCCACTAAGCCCGTGTTTTGCACCAAGTCGGGATAATTTAGAGACTGTAACCCCCTCAAGGGAAGAACTCGAGATTCAAGACCAAAATAGTCACTTCCCCAAGGGAGTGACCGAACAGTCATTAAGGCGAAGCCAAAGGAATGGGCAACCTCCCATGAGGATGGCCTACGATCAGTTTGGGGCACCCCACTATGAGGCTCAGCAGTGGGCCCGCAGCTGCGTGCAATCAGTAATTGTGATGTTTAGCGAAATGTACAATCTGATTTAAGAGAGTGATATGTCGTGTGTTATGCAATTTTTCATTATATAATGTTGTACCAGTTCAAAGGTATTGTCCAAGCAGGGAAGTTGGAATCCAAACGGGGGAGGATGTAGCCGGGACCCCGTTTTCCCCCCCAATTAGTTGTGGGGGTGGGGGAGGTGCCCCTAGGGAACGCTCCGATAACGGAGGTTCCACGCAAGAGGGAGCCACCATGTTAGGTTGGCGCCAGTGCAGAATTGGTCCGGCCGGAGGTTGCGCATGCGCAGGGCAGGGACAAAAGCAAGCGAAGGAGGGGAGGAGGGGAGTTAGGGGACTAAGGGTCCCAGCAGCCCCCGCGTTTCCCCCGTGACGTGCCAGAACAAATCAGGTACGAGAGGAGGGAGGAAAAGGAAGTGGAGGGGCGCACGAGTGTTCAGAGCTAGCTGTCGGAGGAAGGACAAGGAGCTCCGGGGTAGGGAGGCTGCCGCCCCTACCTAGGCCGCATGCCCCAGGCCCAGTTAGACCCTGAGCCCCAGTAGCAAGCAGCAGAGCTAGGGACTGGCCATAGTCAGGGTCCGGATCCCCTTACTGTGCTACGAGTCATACCAGGACAGTTCTAAAGCCGCGGGAGGCCTGGGACCAGGCCCCGCTACTAATTCGCAGCGTGTCTGGGTGGGATCGCCCCGGACACCTACGGGTGACGTCATCTACGCCCTCGCCGATCCTTTGTGAAGATAGTTGCAGAACCGGGTACAGGAGTGCCCGGCAGGTAAAACGTCAAGTGCACCAACGGTACCATTCTCACTCCGGGACACGGTGGCTGCGCAGTCACACACTCATACATCCACTGACTCACTTGACAGGGGCGGGGTGGGGAACGTACTCCAAGAGGGAGCTGGACACAGGGTGGGATCACCCGGTGGAGGGAGAGGGAGAGTGAGCGTTCAAGGACGCTGGTAGTAGTCTCTCCTCTAGAGGGGGGCACCTGTGATTATGTTGCTGGTTGCTATAAGTAAAACATATTGGTTACGGTATTGCTATGCGTGTGTGTGTTCATGTACATAAGTTCCTGCGAAGACCACTTCCCCTAGGGCGGAAGCTATCGCAGGTGGAGTCGCTGCACCAAGGCATAAGTATTGTGAGCACCCCAGGCTCTCTGTGGCAGAGGCTTAGGCCCTGTGAGCCTACAGGTTATTTAGCACATGGTAGTGGTCTGTATTCGATAGGAAGCAGGGCTACACATGTTATATATTTACCTTGGTGATTGAGTGGTACTGTTACTTAGCATTCAGGTAGAGTACTTTAGCACACATTTTTTGATCTCTGCTTTGACCAGCCAGTCTTGAGATAATAAAGCAGGTACTATTATATATTTTTCTGGTTTTACATACTCTGCACAGATTCAGGATATTTTCATATCCTTTATCTGTGCATAAACGAGTTAGGTCTGGAAATAATTTGACACTGACACAATTTTCATAATTTTGGCTCTGTACAACACCACAATGGATTTGAAATGAAACAACCGAGATGCAATAGAAGTGCAGACTTTCAGCTTTAATTCAAGGGGTTGAACAAAAATATCGTATGAAACGTTTAGGAATTGCAACCATTTTCATTCACATTCCCTTTATTTCAGGGGCTCAAATGTAATTGGACAAATTAACACAATCGTAAATAAAATGTTCATTTTTAATACTTTGTCGAGAATCCTTTGCAGGCAATGACTGCTTGAAGTCTAGAACGCATGGACATCACCAAACGCTGGGTTTCCTCCTTTGTGATGCTTTGCCAGACCTTTACTGCAGCTGTCTTCAGTTGTTGTTTGTTCGTGGGTCTTTCTGCTTTAAGTTTTGTCTTCAGCAAGTGAAATGCATGCTCGATCGGGTTGAGATCAGGTGATTGACTCGGCCATTGCAGAATATTCCACTTCTTTGCCTTAAAAAACTCCTGGGTTGCTTTTGCAGTATGTTTTGGGTCATTGTCCATCTGTAAAGTGAAGCGCTGTCCAATCCAATTCGCTGAATTTGGCTGAATCTGAGCAGACACTATCTTCTTACTATATATTTCTGAAAGCATTGTATGTATGTTTCCCTGGTGTGTTCCCTGTCCCTAGCAGCAATCTCATTGGTCCCTTGGCCCACCCACCCCCGCACACCTCTCATTGGCCTGAGGCGGAGTGACGGGCCAAAGGTCCAAACACACACACACACACACACACGCCGCCCAGGTAAGTCACATCACTGCGCGTCCCGCCTCAACTGATGGCCCCAGTAACTCACCTATTTCAGCCTCACCACAGGCCCACACAGGCCAGGCCCCAGGCCCACACATGCACGTGCTTCCTGCTGCCGCCGCCTGCACGCGTCTCAGTCCGAAACATCGGGGGACCAAGCGATCGCAGGGGGGGTGAGCGCGTCACGGGGAACGGGGGAGCGCGTCACGGGGGAGCGAGCCCCGAGTCACGGGGAACGGGGGAGCGAGTCACGGCTAATGGGGGAGCGAGCCCCGAGTCACGGGGAACGGGGGAGCGAAGAGCGAGCCCCGAGCCATCGGGGAACCAAGAAGGGGGAGCGGCCAGCCGCCGAGACAGCGGGGGAATGGACGCCCGGACAGGGGTGGAGAGGGCATGCAGATACATAAATTATGACAATACATATGCCCCCTGCTCTCCACCCCCCCCCTCTCCCCTTTCCACCCTTTCACACCCCCCACTCCCCTCCTTCCCCCCCCCACTCTCCTCCTTTCCCCCCCCACTCCCCTTCCCCCCCACTCTCCTTTCCCCCCCACTCCCCTTTCCCCCCCACTCCCCTTTCCCCCCCACTCCCCTTTCCCCCCCCACTCCCCTTTCCCCCCCCAATCCCCTTTCCCCCACACTCCCCTTTCCCCCCCCACTCCCCCTTCCACCCCCACTCTCCTTTCCACCCCCACTCCCCTTTCCCCCCCACTTCCCTTTCCCCCCCACTCCCTTTTCCCCCCCCACTCCCCTTTCCCCCCCCCCACTCCCCTTTCCCCCCCCCCACTCCCCTTTCCCCCCCCACTCCCCTTTCCCCCCCCACTCCCCTTTCCCCCCCCCACTCCCCTTTCCCCCCCCCACTCCCCTTTCCCCCCCCCACTCCCCTTTCCCCCCCCCACTCCCCTTTCCCCCCCCCACTCCCCTTTCCCCCCCCTCCCTTTTCTCCCCTCCCCTTTACCCCCCTCTCCTTTACCCCCCTCCCCTTTACCCCCCTTCTCCCCCCCCCGAGGGGACTGTTTTAACATTTTTTGTGTAATGTATGTGTTTTTTCCATTGAATAAATTCATTGATTATTTATCATTGCTTGAGTGCTTTCAGTGGGACCCTTTTCTTTTCTTTTGTTTCCATATCTATATCTATATAACTGAAAACTTTGTATGTTTGCTGTGCTTATGGGCAATCTGATTGGTCCGTCAGTCTGTCACTCAGCCTCTGGCCAATCAGATTGCTCCGTGGCCCGGCCCAGCCCCCGCCTCTCATTGGCTTGCCACTGGATCCCCCACCCCATCACCCAAAGCTCACCTCCTCGCCGGCTCCCCCCCCCCTCCATCACCCTCCCTCACCCGCAGCTCACCTCTCCGCTACCTTCCCTCGCGGCGCCCTTAAACCTGCTTGGCTCCGGGGGGAGCACGATTGTCATGGGAGAGGGGGTTTGGCCTGGTATTAAAGGGGTTACACCCCATTTGGCCAACCCCTGCTCTCACTTGGGAAGCAAGGGGTTAACTGGACTGCGGTCCAGAAATGTGTTTTACCCTGCTTCAGAATCCAAACGTATATGTCCCTGTAAACGTGTATTGTTCTCATCCCAGTGTTTGCACCAACACATACACTGGGGTTGATGCGGGAAGGAAGGGGTTAATGTTAATTCAGTGGTTATAGCCCTTTGTTCCCTTTTCCCGCTCTTTCAGGCTCCATTTTGCAGCCTCCCATAGGTCGCCATTGCAGCTCCATGCATTCCAATGGCAGATCTGGTGGTTTTGGGCCTGTTTCCAGCGAAGATCAGCAGGTGGCGTCCGAGAGAAGTAGCGGTGGTTTCCCATTGTAAGTCAATGGGGCCATTGGCTTCAATGGGGATTCCTCGACGCCGACCTCCAGGAACGGGTTGGCAGCCATCCAAACCGCAGACCGCAAGAGCGGATACAATGTCTTTGAAAAGAGCTTTTTTCACTGAGGTCAAGTTCACCTACAATTGGCGTGGGAACCTTAGGTTCTAGGGCACCCAGAAATAAAATTCTTGTTGCCCCTAGCCCCTAGGAACCCCCACCCACGACCACCACGGGTCCGAGAATGAGGGACCCCCGTAAAGGGTCGAGCTCAGCAGGAGGGTCGCGCCATTGACTCTAATGGCGGAGCGGAGGTCCCATTGAATCCAATGGCGGCGCTCGCCCATGCATTGCCTATGGCGGCGCCGGCCATTGATTCCAATGGGGAAAAGCCGCGTGGCGTTAAAACGGCTAGGTCCAAAGCGGTAAAAAGTGTAAGTCCATATCTCCGGTTCTGTGAGGACCAGGGGGCTGGGATTTGGGTCGCATATAGTCACTGCTCCGGCATGACTGCATGGCCATTTCCAGCCCTCTCCGAACAACCAGACAGAGTATGGGCAAATGTAAAGGTTGGTGATTTTTCCCTTACACTTCAATGGCGGCGTTACTCCATTGAAGGGCTATGGCGGAGGAGCCCTATAGACTTCAATGGCGGAGTTTCCCCATTGAAAGACTATAGCGGCGGAACCCATTGACTTCAACGGTGGAGTTGCTCCATTGAAAGCCCATGGTGGCGGAGCCCGTTGATTTCAATTGGAAATGAGTGAAAAGCAGAGATTCCTTTTTAAGCGGAGAATCCTGCATTAAAATAATAAGAGTTTTAAACTGTATTTGTGTATCTCCGGTTCTGGGGGTCGCAGAGAGCTGAAACTTGGCCACTATGGAGAGTCCCCTCCGGCATGAGGGTTGGCAAGTGTCAGCCCCCTTGGCCCAGCAGAACAGATTATTTTAAAATGTGAAGGTATTAAAGTATAAATTGTATTTTGGGTCTGGTATGAAAACTCAGAGCCCATATGTTATGTTAATGATCAGGATCAGGATCAGGATGGGAGACAAATGGTCGATCATAAACTCCTGATCAAAGACTCCCCCACCCTGCTTGTGTATGCGAGCACACAGGAATGTAGGACATGGGTACTTGATATTAAGTGTTGTACTTCACACCTTAAACAAAGGGTATCCTGGCCAAGCTAGGCATTAAGACGCCAGGCTTGTGGGAGGGGGGCTGAGGAACTAAGTCCCCTGATTAGAATAATATCCACCCAGTGGGCGAGTGTTAAGGTGCCCCTCAGGTGAGGTGGCAAGGAGAGATTGGGTGCAGATAATTGTTCTCCAATGGCCTGCACTCAATAATAAGGTATAGACTGGAAATTGCATATAAACCAGTGTGAAGCCTATACTCAGTGTCTTTTGTGTATTTTTGTGATTGCTGCATGAATTGCTAATCGTGTAACCTGATTACTTCATCATTCCAACCGTAAGTAAGTGTATATTTTGCCTGTTATTTGTATATCTTGTGTGTTCACCTTTTTTAAGGAATAAACTCTAATTTATTATATCTAAGCCGTGTTCAGTTCAACCCAGAGATATTTTGGTGTATTATTACAGCCTCTCGCAAGTCCCCTCACCCTCCGCTGCTTCGCCATCACATAGTGCCACGCGCATTCCAGCGGGAGGGGGGGGAGCAGGGCAGTGGCGGCCGAGCAGGACATGCCCTTCACTCCGGTCCCCTTGCCCACGGCGCTCCCGTGGTTGCCAGCGCGGGGCGCCCCATGGGGCGGGAGATGGGCGTGGGGGGAGGCAGAGCCACCTGTTCGGATCGGCGGCCGTTCCACTCTCCCTCCCCTCCTCCTCCTGTCCACTGTGTGTGTGTGTGTGTGTGTGTGTGTGTGTGTGTGTGTGTGTGTGTGTGTGTGTGTGTGTGTGTGTGTGTGTGTGTGTGTGTGTGTGTGTGTGTGTGTGTGTGTGTGTGTGTGTGTGACACTGTGTGTGTGACACTGTGTGTGTGTGACACTGTGTGTGTGTGACACTGAGTGTGTCTGTGACTGGGTGTGTGACACTGTGTGTGTGTGTGTGTTGTGGCAGGACGGCCTCGCGGCGGGGTCAGTAAGACGCTAGACACGATGGGAAACTTTAAACACTAGTGGTTTATTAGCCACAACCAAAATATGTATGGGTGCACTGTCCCTTTAAGAAACTACTTTCTTGAAAATTAAAGCCTAGTCCCGTTAGGGACACTAACTCACTTCTTGAGCCCTTACTAACAGGACAGCCAGCTAATCTAATCCTGACTACTAACAGGACTTACTAACAGGACAGCCAGCTAATGCCCAAAACATGCTACACAAAGGATAACCGATACGTATAAGAATAAAGTCTTATCTGTTTTGCCGCTCCAGTAGCAAACAGGAACACAGTTCCGGGGAGCAGGCTGTGTCCAGCCTCGCAGCGATCTTGATCTTTATCCTGGGTTGGGGTCCCAGCTGGTCCCAGCAGCCTAGCTCCTCGCAGGACTGGGGGACCAGAGCAACAGCAACGGCTTCCCAGCCGGGAGAGTTCTCTCCACCTTCCTGTGGAAAAACAAGCTCCCTGTGTGTGTGTAACTTCCTGCTTTTAAACCTGCAGTCTCTCAAGCCTCCTGCTTAATTAGGCTGCAGGTGTGCTTCTTTCTGTCTGAGGAGATTAACACTCTGTGAACTGGCTGCAGCGTCTCTCCATTCACTATTCCAGCCTACTGAGTTAGTGACTCTGTCACATATCCCTCTCCCCAGTGAAACATTGTCCTGTGGAGCGGCCCGTGCACCATTCCCATGCACCAGCATCTTTGGCGAAAATGTCTGACATGGGCCCTTCCCTCCCCCTTTTTTTTTTTTTTTCTTGCCTTCCAATTTAGGCATTTTCTTTTTGGGGTAATTACCAGGCCATCTGGGCCTGAGTACTGGTACCACACTATCTCCTTGTTTTCAGAGACTCCGTCACCCTGTAGAAGAGCCTTGACTTCGGTCAGCTTATTGCATACTCTTGCCAGTGACTGTTTGGCCTTTTCCTGTGAAGACAGCAACTCCGCTTTAGCGGTGATGGGTTTTGGACCTTTTTCCATCAGCATACCTTCAGTGTTGGGTTTCACATAATTTCTCTTCAGAACTTCAAATTGGGTGGGGGTCTTTTTAACTCCAAGTGCACCCCATGATGCCTCTCTTTTACAGTCGGCAGACTCGAAGGCTTGGGCCTGTCTTTCTTGTCCCCTTAACTTACTCCGTTGGGAGTGTTGCTGAACAAACTGTGAGGCCTTTCTCATCTTACAAACATGGACACTCTTTAGTCCCATTCTCGACTGTCTCTTCACAGTGGCTGCCTTCCTTGCAAGGAAACCACTATGGGTCCCATAGTACAACTGGCTTCTTACTGTGCTACTACATAGCACCTTGGTCTTCCCATCCCGTGCCTTGTGAAAAGTAGACTGTAACACTGCAACGGTATTGCAGTCACGCTTCCTGGTGCGCCTCACTTGCTTTATCTCTACCACCCTTTTTCCCATGGACTGCTTCCGTGACCCAAACGTCTGTCTTGGGGTTGTAAGCTTTTCCTCCAGCTTCATCTGAGAAACCTCCTGCTGGGCAGCCGTAGAGTCCAACGTAGCGTCCCGCTCAGTCTTCAGAGCCTCAAGCTCCTTGACTAGGTCACACTTTTGTTTCTCCGCCATCTTGCGACCAGCACGCTCAGACTCCAGGTCCTTCCTCAGGTCTTGAAGCAGTCCTTCTGCCTTTCTTCTTTCACTCAGTGCGGCTGCTAGTTCATCTTCGTTAGAATTGAGTCGCGATTCTACGTCTCCTAGCAGACTCAAAGCAAGGCTTAAATCTGTCTCTCTTTCTTTATTCTGGACCTGCAGCTGCTGGTGCTCCTCACGGACCTTGTCTAGCTCCAGCTGTAGCCGGGCCCCCTCATTGGTCGTGTAGTCCAGCCGCTTGTGGATATCAGCCATCTCGGTTTCATGGTGCAACATCAGGCAGGCCACCTGACGGACGGACACCTCCTCCGTCTTGGCGCGCTGCATCTCGCGCTCAGCCATCTGCATCTTCAACTCTTCAATCTGATGCTGCCAGTCCCCTCTCAGGGCCTTTACCTCTTCCCGGTGCTTACTCTCGGTTTGCATCAACGCCTCCTTCATCTTTTTGAGCTCTGCAGTTCTTGTTGCTAGGATCGCTGTTGCTTCTGTCTTCCAGGCTTCTTTCTCCTTGGCATACTGACTCATGGAGATGGAGTTGCCTCTCTGCTTCTCCAGCTCTTGCTCCAGTCTCTGGACCTTCTCGCGCTCCCTCTCATACAGAATCACCTGGCTTCCCAGCTCTGCCCCTAGCGATGCTCTTGTGGCGTACAGCGTGGCCCTCAGTTCCTCATGCTGTTCTGTGGGGACATACTGGGTACTCAGCCGTTCCTGTAGCACTCGCTGCTTCTCCTTGGCTGCTTGCAGACTTGCATGTAGCTCTTGCAGCTGGCTCTGCCATAAGTGCGTTGCCTGTGTGTGCTGCTGCAGGGAGACACGTTGCATCCTCTCTGCATTCTGCAGTGCTTCCTGCACCTCTAGCTTTTCCTGGATCAATTGCTTCTCCACTTTTCCTGCTTGGTGGCGCTTCTTATCACCTTTACTGATTTGATCAGTCAAGTCTGAATTTTTCTGCGTCAGACTTACATTCTCCTTCTTTACAGTCTCTAAATCCCTCAGGGCATTCTCATGGGTTTCCTTCAACATACCCAGCTCTGTGTTTAGACTGTGGCCCTCCTGGCGTGAGAGCTCCAGCTCTGTTTTGAGCGTGCTAGCTTCTTGGTGAGAAACTTCTAAGTCTTTGATGAAGTTTTGCACATCTCTCTGGGACATTTGATAGCACAGTCTCCAGTCAGGACTTGTTCTCTCTGATTCCATGTTAGCAATTGCGGTGTTGGCCTTACTCAAACTTGTCGTCAGCTCCTCCAACTCACTCCGCAAGAGATGCTCTGTTTTCTTTAATGCTGCATACTCTTGTATAGCTGGGAGTATACACCTCTGTACCTCGGCATTAGCTTCTCGCTCCCTATTCAATTGTTCCTGCAAGACATCATAATCACGCTGGGCAGTTTGGAGTGCAGAAATTAAGGCCTCTTTTCCCTGGATCAAGGATTCAGCTTCCCTTTGCTCCTCCTTTTCCTTTGCCACCGTTCCTGTGACAATTCTGCCCATCACTCCGGTCTGCAGCACATCTCGGTGGCTTGCTGACGCCTGTTGTTAGTTAGTTAGAAGGAAGGGGGAGAGGAGAGTTAAAGAAGAAAGGGGGAGAGTTGGAGAGGAGGAAGGGACAAAGTGAGAGTGGGGGCATAGAGTGGAGGAGGAGGAGAGGTGAGAGTTGGAAAGGAGGAGGGGGGGTGTTAGAGAGGAGGATGGGGAAAGTTGGAGAGGAGGAGGGGACAAAGTGAGAGAGAGGGGCCTTTAAAAAAATTGCACAGGGCCCAAAAATGATAATTACGCCACTGGCTAGCATAGGTATTAACTATTTAACAGCCTCATTTGGGTCTACACAGATGTTAAATATGCTCACATTTTCTGTCAATAGCACCTGCAACTCCTACCTGTAAACTAAATCCACATTTTTAGACCAGTTTGATCCACTCCTGATTTTAAAACTCACACCTTTTAGCATTCCATAAAACAGGACTACAACTCTCAGGACACCCATGTGCTAAGGAGTTTAAACCCGGAACATTCATGCTATCCTGGCAATCTGGAGTTATTCAACAGGTCCTCAGTTGCTGCAAGCACTTCTTACAGTAAAGTGCATAGAGGACAGACAGTGAGAACATTACTTACCTTCCAGTGCTTGTAGATGAATTGGTTGAGGGAATATAGAGCATTGGTTTTCAAAAAATTTAAAATATGCAAAGCCCTTAAAAAATCTATTGAGGCTTTGAGGAATCCCTGCCAGCTTATCCTATGTATGTAAAAATATGATTTCTGCGTTAGGGTTTTTATTCTATAAAGATTTATATTATATGTATAATTTATAACATTACAGAATAACATTTAACACCTATTTGGATTGTTTAATGTAAATATAAAATCTAGCAATAAATAAAACTATTGGTGCATTGTTTCGCTATATGTTTACTATTACCATTTTTTCTCAGGGAACACAGTTTGAAAACCTCTGCTCTCGAGAATGCCTTTTCCAAACCTGCAGCTTTCCCAAAGGTATTGGAGGAGCATTCCCCAATAATAAATGTATTGCTAGTTGCCTGCAGGCTTTCCATCTAATGCCATAGTGACTCAATGAGCTGGTCTACAAGATGGCAGAGGAGGGGTTCAGCAGAGTCACCTTCAGACCTCTAAGTATTGGATAGTCATCAATTTGGTGCTGTCTCCCACTATCATATATTATCTCTAACTGTCCATGAAATGTCTTTAAATATAATGTATAACCTCTGTTCATTTAATGTAACCATGTACTGTCATCATAACTCTGTGCCCAGGACATACTTGAAAACGAGAACGAGAGGTAACTCTCAATGTTTTGCTTCCTTGTAAAAGGTTTTTACAAATAAATAAATAAAAATCACATCAGTGTCCCCAATCTGTGTAAGGCGTAAGACAGAATAATACTGTGTTAGTTTCAGGCGTTCTGTATGAGACTACACGAAGATGTGCAAATCTAATCATTAATACCGACCATGTGAATTAAGATTGAAAAACTACAAACTAGTAGGTGGGTGGGGGGGGAGGGCAGGGAGCCTACATATACCCTTCTGGGATGGGGGAGGCAGAGATCACACGTATACCCCCACTGGGTTGGGGAGGGGCAGAAACCACACTTATATCCCAACTGGGTTAGGGGGGCAAAGACCCCACTTACACTCCATGGGGTTGGAGGGGCTGAGTCTCCACATACTGCACCGACACACTTTATTCGAGCAAATACCCAGTATGTACCTGGCAGATACCTGGAATGCGCCGCTCCTCACCTCTGACAAGCCCCGTTGCGTTTGCCTTCCCAGCCTGGGTTCATGCCTGGCTGACGGGCGGCTGATCTGTTAAATGATAATGATTAGGATTTAATAGGCTGCAATGCTTCGCGTGTCTACCAGATGGCATAAATTCATGAATTGTAATGCAGTATATATATATATATACTGTGCAGTATTGCAGCCAGCGGGAATAAACTGCTTCAATCCCTGCCTGGAAAATACCTCAATGCACTCGGGCAGAAAACAGTCACAAACCTCAATACACCCGGGTATACCCGAATTCGTGGGACTAGCCGAGCTCGAATAAAGTGTGTCGCCAGTGTATACGATGGGGCTCTCCAGTTGACCACATAGCAAATTGGGGGCAGGTTCGGCCCCCTTCTAGCAGGGTGCCAGCAGATTTTATTGCTTAAATACTATTTTTCTGCCAGGCTACAGGGAAGCGTTAGTGGAGTTAACATGAAAAATGGTTAGGTGGAGCCTCAGGGCTCATAGAGTGGGTGACAGTTGAACCAGTCAATTTAAGTTAATGTCTGAGTTCAGTCTCAGCCAGAGGAGGAAGCTGTACATTTCATTACGATTAAGATGCATTTGGGGATCTCTGAGCAGGCTGGCAGTGTTGCACCAGACAAGTTGCAGGGAAGGCTCACTTAAAGTTGGGCATCTCTGGAAGGTGGAGAGGTTATATGGGTGTAAAGGGTGGCGTGTGATCACCATAATCAGCGCTTGAGGTGGTAATGGCCTCTGGCACGGGGAAGGAACTGGACCCCGCGTCATTGGCAGCTGTCAGTTCTTGTCTGGGCAGGGCTGTACCTGCCTCAGGTGGAGTGGCAGTGGTGAGCTGCCTGGCCCCTCGGTAAGCCCGGCAGATGTGGGTTAAAGTCTCTGATGGTGGCTATGAGGAAGTTTATGGGTGCGTCACCAGCATGGGAGGGGTGTCATCAAGCAGTTGAGGTAGAAATGAGAAGACAGGGCATTGGGGAGACATTGAAATAGTGTGTCTGTCAGGCGACTTGGGGCTTTGGCGGAGTCTAGCAGGATAGGAGGAAAGGATGAGCTGTGGCTCGCAGAGCTGGATAATAGGGTTGCACCAGTTGTGTTAAAAGCTCATTTTAATTTCAGCCAAAGGAAGAAGAAATCAGGGCACCTGTAGGTGGTCATATGGGTGTCAAAAGGGGTATGTAGTTAACAGTACCCACACTTGGAGGCTGTGGTGGCTGCAGGGGGGGTTGGGCCCTGACTAGTTGGCGGTGATCAGTTTTTGACCTGATGGGGTTGCACCTGCCTTGAGTGGAGGGGCTATGGTTGTGTGGCCTAGCCCCTCGGTGGGCTCAGTTGATGTAGGCTAAGTTGATGATGGGCGTTGTTTGGGAACACATACGTGCAACTGGTTTGGACAGCATTTACTAGCCAGGCAGAGTATAAGAGTCGGGGAAGGGAGATTTTGTGGTATCTCAGTGGATAGACTTCAGAACAGTTGCGGTGTCTAGCCCAGGGGTGCGCAAACTGGGGGGCATGGCGGTTACAGGGGCCCCGCGCTCTTCAGCACACGGCCTCTGTAAGTCACTTACCTGAATTGAGCTGGCTTCGGGCCATCCGTTGCCATGGCAACGCGGCATCAAATGGCGCAGTAGGGTCATTTGACGCTGCATTAAAGGTAAGGGGGGGCGTGACACAGGTGGAGTGCAGGCAGGGGGCGCTGCGCAGGAAGTTTGCATGGATAGGTTGAGCTGGTACCTCACATGGTTGGTTGGCAGTGTTGCTCTAGATGATTTGAGGTAAAGGTGTGGTTCAATCTCATCCAGAAGGAGAAACTGGGTATCTGTGGAAGTTAGGATAAGTTACATCAGAATTAGGGAAAGGAAAAAATATGTGAGGGATGAGGGATGTGAGATAAATGAATCTCACAATATTCAGTCCCTTTATTTATTTTTTTCATTGTTTTTCTATGCAAAACAGTTTTCATTTGTCATTTCCACCCTTGGAAAAAAAAACGCAAAATAAATCAAAATATGCTTGGTCATTTGTATTTATTTACTTCCCCTCCATCCTATCTCACTCTCCCCCCTCTCACTAAATCCTCCAACACACTCAATTCAACTCCCCACACACTCAATAACCCCCCTGCCCTACTCACATAAATAAGTAAATAAATAAATAGAGAAACAAAAGTCTATCATAGAAATCGCACCCGACAGACTCAATTATCTGTGTGGGGGTGTCCTTACCCCAGCCACATACATAAATACATACAGGTCCACGACAGGGGGTGGGGGCAGAATGTACAGGTATCCTGGGCCAGGTGTCTGCGGGGGCTGGCGGCCGGCGCTGCACGTTAGACCCGACCCCTGGCCAGGAACGGCAGCCGGGCTCCAGCTCCCCATCAACTGTAGGCCTCTATCACTATGTTATTATTAATATCATTATGTCCCATGCCGAGCTTCCAATGCTGGCGCGATGGGCCTCTGTGACATCAGCGCGCAGGAAGTAAGCTTGGCTCCACTTCCGGCGTGCAGTAGCAGATGGAGGCCCGGCGCGCACTCCAAATTGTGGGACAGCATGGAAGAGGCCTGCAGCTGAAGGAGAGCCATGCGCAGAGCCCCCAGCCGCGAGAGGACCAGAAGCCGGGCCTGGCCAGGGCCCAATGTGCAGCACCGGCCGCCGGACTCCCCCCCGCAGACAGAGGGCCCGGCTTTACCATCACAAGGTAAGTCTGTATTTTAAGAATTGGGGGGGAGGGGGGTACTTTTTTTATATGTATTGGGGTATTTTTTATATACTGTATATTGGGGTGTTTTTTATATGTATTGGGGTATTTTGTATATGTATTTTTTTTTATATGTATTGGGTATTTTTTATATGTATTGGGGTATTTTTTATATGCATTGTTTTTTTAATATATATTGGGGTATTTTTTATATGTATTGTTTTTTCTATATGTATTGGGGTATTTTTTATATGTATTGTTTTTTATATGTATTGGGGTATTTTTTATATGTATTAATGAATTTTTTTATATGCATTTGGATTTTTTATATGCATTTGGGTTTTATATGTATTTTTTTTTTTACATGTATTGGGTATTTTTTATATGTATTGGGGTATTTTTTATATGTATTGTTTATTTTATATGCAGTGGGGTATTTTTATATGTATTGGGGTATTTTTAATTTGAATTTGGTTTTTATATGTTTTGGGGTTTTATATGTATTTGGGGGGGTTATATGTATTGGTTTTTTTTTATATGTATGATTTTTTTATATATGTATGGATGGGTTTATATATATATTGTTTTTTTTTTATAAATGTATTGTTTTTTTATGTATTGAGGGGTTTCAACTGTATTGGGAGGAAGGGGTGTTTTGTATGTATTTGGGGGGTTGTATATATTTGGGGTGAGGATTTTTTGTATGTATTTGAAGGTGGGACTTTTTGGCATTCGGAGGTGGATTTTTTTGATATACTGTATATTTTGTGGGAATTGTGTGAGGGGGGGAATAAGTGTGAGGGGGGATTGAGTGCTAATCGGGTAATTGACGGAGGGGGGAGAGTGATTGGATAGTGGGGGTGAGGTGAGGAAAAGAGGGAGTAAGAGTGAGACGCAGGGAAGAGAAATACATGTGAGGCGGGGGGCAGAGATTGAGTGAGAGTGGTGTAATTGATGAAGGGGGGGAGTGAGAGATGAGACGGAGGGAAGAGAAATACATGGGGAGAGGGAGGGAAATAGAGGTGGCCCCCGAGGTGTGAAATGGGGCACGCAACACTGCCAACGAGGGGGGGGGCACGATCAGAACAATAGTCCTGGGCCCCGGGAAATCTGACAGCAGCCCTGCATACATATGTAACAGTGTTTACCCCGCCCTCTGGGAGATCTGCCTATTTCAGGGTTATTTAGTGCTGGGTACCTGCTGGTTCACAGGATGCTGAGCTTTCCATCGGTGGTTACAGTGTGTGTGGAGCGTTACCTGCGGCTCACAGGAAGGCCGAGCCTCCGCTGCTGGGAGCCTGGGGTGTGTATGATCCATCTGGTGACAGCGCCTCCACCTGCATGGGATCCTACTATGGGCCTCATGCAGTAAGCGCCGACAAGCCCCTTATCAACAGCTTCTCGCAAAAAAAGCCTACTGCGATTCAGTAAGCCCACGAGAAACTGGCGATAAGAGCAAAACTCGCCGTTTTTTTCCCCCGAAAAAAACATTTCGGCAGCCGCTTGGCGATAAGCCACTTTTCGGCACTGATCGCCAGCTTTTCCAACTCACTCAATTCTAGTAGCCCCGATCAGATTCTCGCAGCTGATCGCCGCTCTAGAATGGAGAGTTCCTCTCCAAATCGTCCCGCCACAAAAAGTTGGCAAGAAGGTGGGGAGAAGCGGCGGATGAGCGGCAAGACGGCACTTAGAAAAAATCAGGCCTTGTTCCTGCATCGGATTGATTCCGGGTTCTCCGGAGCTGATACCATTAATACCAGCACGGGAGACCCCTGGCATGAATCCGGTGCAGGAAAAATGCATTTACAGCCCACTTCATTAGCTTAGCGGCTAATCACTAAGGCAATGAAGGGGTTAACCACCAGTGCCAGGCTTATTATGGGTAGCGGGGCTGGGTGAAGGTGGTATTTGGCCCTTGGTGGGTGTTTAGGCCTTGCGGGGGGGTTGCGGATGGACTTAACCCCTTCATTACATTAGCGGTTACTAACCGTTAAGGTGATTAAGGGGTTTGGTGGACATTAGATTGTCTTTTTTATTCTTCTGTATTGTTTGTAGCAACGGAGGACATGGACGGGATGAGGATGAGGACGGCCTTCATCGTGGCAGCCTGGCAGGGGTGAGTGCAAAATTTATTTACTTTATTTATGCTGTGTAAGGTCCGGGGGAACACCTCTCCCTAAGGGGGTTCCCCCTGAGACTTTACCTGTCTCTGCGCCAGCCCTGCCTTCTCGCTGCCGCAGGCGGGATCTCCCTTCTCCTCCGCTCCCCGCGGTGGCTACTGAACTCGCGCATGCGCGCGCACGGCCGGGGAACCTTACGTCTTCCCTCAGGAGGAGTTCCCGCCCCCAGCTGAGGCCGCGCGCGTCTCTCCCGCGCGGTGCACACGCCTGATGTGCGTGCACCGCTCACAAGCTGCATATTCAACACAGCTGTGGTAAGTTTCTCCCTACCTATTATTATCTTCCCTGGGGCCGCTCCCTTGTTACTCCCCCTCTCTCTATTGGTCCTTCCTCCTATTTATACCTTGCTCAGCCATTCATTCTTTGGCTGAGCATAGCTTTGTATTACCTGTATTTACCACGGTCATGCCTGCCTCAGTTCCTGTCTCTTTGTCTCTTTAGTGTTCCCTTCTGTACCGAACCGGCCTGGCTGTGGATTCACTCTCGTCTCCTGCCCTCGGCTTGTATCCTGACCTCCTGGACTTCTCTACCCCTTCACCTCGGTTTGCGGAATCCTACCTACCTCCCAGCTCTGGACCCCAGGCTCTCGGTACCACCTATCTTCTGGAATCTCCCTTCTCGTCTGGCGAGTATCTTACTTTACCTTATACTCCCAGACGGTTCCAGATGCCTATTTTCCACTTTCCAGGCGTGTCCCCATAGCTGTGGGTGCAGTTTGTTACCCATCTCACCTCAGTTTCGGGGTCCCTCCTTGTCCGTGGTGAGCACAGCGTAACATTATGCTCAGCCCCACAGACATGGACCCCGAAGAGGTTGAGCAACCAAGCCCCATGAAGCGACTTCTCCAGCTAGAGGCGCAGCTTGCCTCCATGACGCAGGAGCTCGCTAGACTCGCCACATTACAGCCTTCCCCAGGCTCCTCTGCCATGGCAGCTGCCGCGTTTCCCTCCCCGGTTCTTCCCGTGTCTGTGGATCCTCATCTCCCGGCTCCCAACTGTTATGCAGGGGATCCCCACGAATGCAGAGGGTTTCTTAATCAGTGCGAGATGCAATTTGATCTCCTTTGCGCTTCCTCACTGCCCGTTTAAAGGTGACCTATATTATGTCTCGCTTGAGCGGAAAGGCCCTAGCCTGGACATCCCCCTTCTGGGAGCGGGACCCTGCCATGACGCATGACTATTCTCGCTTTCTTTGAGAATTCAGGCAAGTATTCAATACGCCTGGTCGTCAAATTACGACAGATTCGTCTCTTTTCCATATTTCCCAGGGTACGCGTCCTGTCGCCGAGTATGCTTTGGACTTCCGGACCATCGTGGCAGAGACCTCCTGGAATGATGGCTCACTATCAGCAGCCTTTAGGCAGGGACTGTCGGATGCCATCAAGGACCAGCTTGATAAAGAGCGTTCCGCTTGAAACGCGTTGGTGGGGGCCCGTGGGCTCGCTGTATTTTTATGGTTTGATCCATTAAATATTTTTATGGGACACACACTCTCTCGCAGTTTGTTCTTCTTTTTCTGTGCCCAGTTGTGCTCCAACCTTCCTATACTGCCTTGTTGTCACTCTTGGAAAACCGGATGCACACACCAGAGGAGGAATATCATGAAGACCATCAATATGTGAGTAATACTACTCTTATACACCTTTTTACTGTTCCACAGCGATTAATCTGACTGGACACTAGCGAGTGGGAGTTGTTTCTTATCTTAGTGGAACTCCATCCAGGCCATCGTGTCATAGTGGAAGTAGGTGTGATCTATATATGATTTTTGGTCTATTATTTCCTTGATACTCCTAGGATCTTCACAGTTGGAGAATACATTTATGGACTTGCTATTGCTTTGATCAATGTTCTAGAGCACCATACAGCATTTTTTTACGTTTTTCTTTGAGAATTCAGGCAAGTATTCGATACGCCTGGTCGTCAAATTACGACAGATTCGTCTCTTTTCCATATTTCCCAGGGTACGCGTCCTGTCGCCGAGTATGCTTTGGACTTCCGGACCATCGCGGCAGAGACCTCCTGGAATGATGGCTCACTATCAGCAGCCTTTTGGCAGGGACTGTCGGATGCCATCAAGGACCAGCTGGCCACTATGGAGAGACCCACCAGATTGGAGGATCTCATTGCGGTCTGCATCCGCATGGACCAGCGGCTACAAGAGAGGACACTTGAACGCGCTCTTCCTCGTACCAACTCCTTCCGGTCTTCCAGCCGCAGTCTCGCCCATTACGTCCCCAGCTCGTGGATGAGCCCGAGCCTATGCAGCTCGGAAGTCATCGGTTATCCGCGACTGAGAGACAGCGCCGACGAGAGGGTGGACTGTGCCATTACTGTGGTCACCCCGGTCATCTGCTGGTAAGCTGTCCTCTGCGTCCGGGAAACGCCAGGACACAATAAGGTATGAGAGGGTCTCGTTGGGTATAGTCTCTTCTCCTCTTTCCTCTCCAAAAGCACTTCCCACACGAATAATGCTGCCTATATCTCTATCCTGGAATAACTCCCTTATCCCCGCTTCTGCATTCATAGATTCTGGGTCTCAGGGAAATTTTATTGACCTGAGTTTTGCCTATAGGAATGGGATTCCCTTCCGATCTAAGGCTGTTCCAGTTGGTCTGGAGGCCATAGACGGGCGTCCACTCCAACCAGCTTTTATTTCCCTGGAGACTTGTTCTTTATCCCTCTCCACGGAGGACGGTCACCAAGAGAAAATTATCTTGGACGTGATCCACACTCCATCGGTGGATGGGATTCTGGGACTTCCCTGGTTGCAACTACACAACCCACAACTGGATTGGGCTAATAAAGAACCCATACGATGGAGCCCCCAGTGTCTCAAGACATGTCTTCCTCCCAAACAGATGTTAGCCGGAGTGGATTTACCAGCAGAGTACAAAACTTCTCTCCCAACGGTCTATTGGGACCAGGCGGACGTCTTCGATAAGGTACGTTCTGAGGTGTTACCTCCCCATAGAGACTTTGATTGCCCTATTGACCTTCTTCCCGGTGCTACCTTACCCAAGAGCCGTTCTTACCCCCTATCCATACCCGAGTCCAAGGCCATGACCGAGTATATCCAGGATAATTTAAGGAAGGGTTTTATCCGCAATTCTTCATCTCCAGCTGGAGCTCGATTTTTTTTTGTTAAGAAAAAGGATGGTTCCTTGCGCCCCTGTATTGACTACAGAGGTCTTAACAAAATTACAATCAAGAATCGTTACCCCCTGCCACTCATTTCCGATCGCTTCGATCGTTTACAGGGGGCAACGATTTTTTCCAAACTTGATCTCCGCGGAGCCTATAACCTTGTCCGCATCTGTCAGGGTGATGAGTGGAAAACCGCCTTTAACACCCGGGATAGGCATTATGAATACCTAGTCATGCCTTTCGGCCTGTGTAATGCCCCGGCGGTCTTCCAGGAGTTTGTCAACGAGATCTTCCGTGATCTCCTCGACGGCTTCGTCATCGTATACCTTGACGATATCCTTATTTTTTCCAAATCCCTCTCTGACCACATTCAGCACACCAAATTAGTCCTGTCTCGCCTTCGGGAGAACAATCTCTATGCTAAGCTAGAGAAATGTTCTTTTCATCTTTCTTCCATTCCGTTTCTTGGATATATAATTTCTAGCACTGGCTTCTCTATGGACCCAGTCAAACTCAAGGCTGACTTAGAATGGCCACAACCCACCTCCCTGAAAGCCATACAGCGATTCTTGGGATTTGCGAATTACTATCGTAAATTCATCAAGAATTTTTATTCCATCGTGACCCCCATTACTGCCCTTACCAAAAAGGGAGCTAACACAGCAGTTTGGTCTCCTGCAGCTCTCCAAGCTTTCGACTCTCTCAAAAAATCTTTCGCTTCTGCTCCTATTTTGCGTCATCCTGACCCCGGGCTTCCCTTTACTTTAGGGGTAGACGCATCCGACGTCGGTGTTGGTGCCATTCTCTCTCAGAGACAGTCCCCACAGGCCAAACTTCATCCTTGTGGTTTCTTTTCAAAAAAAAAATTCTTCGGCAGAACGGAACTATGACGTCGGAAACAGAGAGCTCCTGGCCATTAAACTCGCCCTTCAGGAATGGAGACATCTCCTGGAGGGAACAGAGACCCCCGTTTCGATCTTTACAGATCATAAAAACTTACTCTACATTGAGAGTGCACGTCGCCTTGGGGCACGTCAGGCTCGATGGTCTCTTTTTTTTTCGAGATTTAGTTATCTCATATCTTACATTCAGGGCTCAAAGAATCAAAAGGCAGATGCACTTTCACGTCAATTCCTGTTTGAGGACAATTCCGAAGTTATCTCTGAGACAATCTTACCCTCCAAATATATAATTTCGGCTAACTCTTTTGATATCCTGGATCAGGTCATGGCAGCACAATCTAACCTCCAGAGGGGTCTTAAGGTGCCGATCGACCATATGTATGCAGCTCCTCGCTTCCGTAAGAAAATTCTTGAGTGGGGTCATTCTTCTAGGTCGGCCGGTCATCCAGGCATTAGCAGAACTTCTGACCTCATTGGTCGTACCTTTTGGTGGCCAACCATGTTGCGGGACATTTCGGCGTATGTAAAGACCTGTCCAATCTGCGCCCAGGTTAAGACCATTCGTAAAAAGCCTTACGGTCTTCTACAACCCCTCCATATACCTGAACACCCATGGAGTCATCTCTCCATGGACTTTGTGGTGGAACTTCCAATCTCTAAAGGAATGAACACCATTTTGGTTGTTTTGGATCGTTTTTCCAAACAGGCCCATTTCGTCCCTCTCAAAGGCCTGCCCAATTCCGCCACTCTGGCAGACGTTTTTGTTAAGGAAATATTCCGCCTTCCTCTTTCCATCGTATCCGATCGAGGTACACAATTCGTCTCAAAATTTTGGCGGGCCTTCGCTCACAGGATAGATATCACCCTCCATTTTTCTTCCGGGTATCATCCCCAAACTAATGGGCAGACTGAGAGAACGAACCAGACTCTGGAGCAATACATCCGATGCTTCATCGCAGACAGCCAGGACAATTGGGTAGATTTACTCCCGTGGGCAGAGTTCTCCCATAACTCTTTAAAGAACAGCTCCATGTTGAACTCCTCTTTTTTTCATTAATTATGGTTTTCACCCGGGTCAGCTGCCCATCACCCCAGTTCCTTCCGGGGTTCCAGCGATGACCAAAGCAAGGATCTTCAGGAATCCTGGAAAAGGATCCAAGAGGCCTTGAGAAAGGCAACCCACAGACAAAAGGCACAGGCAGATCGTCATCGCCGTCAGGCACCAGTCTTCAAACCAGGGGATAAGGTCTGGCTCTTCTCCAAGAACATTAGACTGAAGACTCCAAGCCACAAGCTGGCTCCCAGGTTCTTGGGACCATTCTCAGTAATAGAACGGATCAATCCAGTGGCATATCGGCTGGAACTTCCTCCATCCATGAGGATACCCTCCGTGTTCCACGTGTCACAGCTGAAACCTGTGTCCCAGAGTCCACGGTTCCATAGGACACCGATTGACCCTAAACCAGTCATAGTTCAGGGGCAGGAGGAGTTTGAAGTCCAGTCCATTCTGGATTCCAGGAGGACGAGGGGTTCGGTGCAATACCTGGTTCACTGGAAGGGTTTTGGGCCAGAGGAAAGATCTTGGGTACCCTACAATCAAATACATGCCCCCAGACTGCTGAGACTTTTCCACTCTAAATTTCCCCAAAAGCCATATTGGAGTCGTCCTGAGGCCGCTCCTCAAGGGGGGGGGGGGGGGGGGTACTGTAAGGTCCGGGGGAACACCTCTCCCTAAGGGGGTTCCCCCTGAGACATTACCTGTCTCTGCGCCAGCCCTGCCTTCTCGCCGCCGCGGGCGGGATCTCCCTTCTCCTCCACTCCCCGCGGCGGCTACTGAACTTGCGCATGCGCGCGCACGTCCGGGGAACCTTACGTCTTCCCTCAGGAGGAGTTCCCGCCCCCAGCTGAGGCCGCGCGCGTCTCTCCCGCGCGGCGCACACGCCTGATGTGCGTGCACCGCTCACAAGCTTCATATTCAACACAGCTGTGGTAAGTTTCTCCCTACCTATTATTATCTTCCCTGGGGCTGCTCCCTTGTTACTCCCCCTCTCTCTATTGGTCCTTCCTCCTATTTATACCTTGCTCAGCCATTCATTCTTTGGCTGAGCATAGCTTTGTATGACCTGTATTTACCACGGTTGTGCCTGCCTCAGTTCCTGTCTCTTTGTCTCTTTAGTGTTCCCTTGTGTACCGAGCCGGCCTGGCTGTGGATCCACTCTCGTCTCCTGCCCTCGGCTTGTATCCTGACCTCCTGGACTTCTCTACCCTTTCACTCGGTTTGCGGTATCCTACCTACCTCCCGGCTCTGGACCCCAGGCTCTCGGTACCACCTATCTTCTGGAATCTCCCTTCTCGTCTGATGAATATCTTACTTTACCTAATACTCCCAGACGGTTCCAGACGCCTATTTTCCACTTTCCAGGCATGTCCCCGTAGCTGTGAGTGCAGTTTGTTACCCATCTCACCTCAGTTTCGGGGTCCCTCCTTGTCTGTGGTGAGCACTGCGTAACATGCTGCTTATTGTATTTTAAATGGGCAAATGCACTATTATCCTTATGTGAATAATAGTAATTTTGCCCATTATTGTACTGTATGTGTTAGGGGGCGGGGGTGAGGGAGGTGTATTTATTTTAAAGTATTTATGTAAAAAAAAAAATTGGCCACAAGATTGGTACTGCGGGCAAGCTGGGACCCCCAGACACCTGCAGGACAACCCGGGGACCCCCTGTGAGGCCCCCGGAAACCCGCGGGGACCAGCCGAGGGCCACCGCCAGCCTGTAGTATAATTCCTGTGCATTAAAAAAATTAAGAAATTTGATGTAAGAAATTTGATGTATGTTAGGGGGGTATAGGGGTTGTTGGGGGCATAGGGGGTGGGTGTGTTTTATATTCCAATGTTTATTGGGGGCAATTATCCCCAATAAACATGCTATTGTGCCTTACCCCTTCATTACCTTAGCGGATAGCCGCTAAGGTAATGAAGCTGCTTTAATGTATTTTTTTAATAGTGTGCGGAGCAGGGGGTCTCCTGAACTGAACCGCATTGATTTCTGGCTCAGGGACCCCGTGCTTCCCGAGTTACAGGCCCCGGTATGGGGCATCGGATGCCAGTGCTGCCACCATTTTTAAAGCGTCCACGTCGCGTGACGTGTGACATGTAAACAATCCATGCATAGGATAACAGGCACCCCATAACAGGGCCTGTATCTCAGGAAGCAGGGGGTCACCGGACCTGAAACCAACGCAGTTCTGCTCCGGAGACCCCCTGCTCATCTACACTAGGAATAAAATTTAAATGTAAAAATATTTTTTTTCCGGCGAGATTATCGCTGAGAGCAGATAGATCTCGCCAGGGGAGCCCTTTTCGGAGGGCTGGTCATCTTGGCGCCGGCAACTCGCCATGTTTGGAAATGTTGCTCTCACTGGTATTCGGGCCTTCTGCATACCGTGAGAGCAACTCAGCAAAAACATGTCGAGTTCCAACCCCTGGCCATAATTTTGTTCGCCGCTTGCTGCATGAGGCCCTATGTCGGATAACCCGTGACAGGACCCAATACAATAATACAGACACTGAATAAAATAACAGTTTACTGTATGCATAAGAATAATAACAATATACCGTCCCCACCAACTAGGCCTCGCACGGCCGTACCCTCACAGTGTCCTCCAACGCAATGTCCACACCTGATGAATTATCCCCCAAAGTACTGAAGGCCCTTGGGCACACAACTACCCTGGTGTCCACAAGCAGCAACCCACCCAAATGTGTGAGACAGCGTTGCCCACAACTACCGTGTGTAAAGTTGGTGCGCTTGTTGGTACCTGCCAGGTACTCCAGCACCCGGTAGTGCCACAACGGAATGATAAGATCCACTGATCCAGCGATGGTTGCTCTCAGCGACGACGTCCGCCTCCATGTGGGGTGACCTCCCACGTGGATGGTATCACCATTGAAGATAGTCTCTGATCTGTAGAGTGATCTGGTCCCAGACCACCGGATCGCCAGTTCGCCGCCGCGTCCTCGCTGTGTCCCTCACACTGGTGCTACAGGGGCAGTATCCTAACTACTGGGCCTGTCCCTGCAGCGACTACAAGCTGAGGGGAGTCGGGGCTTAGCTGGGGTCACGGACACCCTGCACACACAACCTACCCTATCCTGGTCCCAGTTCCGACTGGCGTGTTCCTAGCGCGTGCGATGTATCTATTGTCGAAGCAGGGAATCCTGGCAGTCCTAATGGCTAGGCTGGCCCATGTGATGAAGCAGCTGAAGGCTATGGAGCTGTAGTCCCCGTGGAACCTATGTCTGCTATGTGTGATCGCAGCCAATATGGCGGCGCCCTGCAAAGGGACCCGCCGGGAGCTTCTGCCGACAGGGTCACCTGCTGCAACCTCCTCATGCTCCCCAGCCTCCGCTACCAGACGCAGCTGCAGCCAGAGGTGGGGGGCAGACGGGGGACATGAGAGACCCAGGCTATACGATTTCCCCCCCCAATCTCATATAAGGACTAGTGCTGAGGAGATAGGCGTATTACCAGGTGAGTGGGTGTGTGGTGCTATATCTTTAGGCTGCAGGAGCACTGAGTCGTCTGCTAGTTGGTAATGAGACAGAAGCAGGACAGGATTCTTCTTACTGGATTCTGGATTCTTCTTACTGGTTGGTTTCAGCACCTCCAGCTGTGATGGAACCCACGGTGTGTGGGTGTCAGCCCCCATCACTGCACTCCTTACCCCTCCTGCCCAGGAACTGACACCAGGCAGAGGTATATTTGAACAGGATTTATTGTATTGATTGCTGCAGCAGCAACTCAGGGCAGCATAGTATCTCTGAGATCCCAGGACCTCTAGATGGTGCTGCCCCGATAGAGTGGGGCTCTGGTCTTGATGGTCTCTAGTCCGTCCGGCCTAGAGTGGGCCTACTTTCTCCCCATGGGGAAGACTGACAGCCTCCCTCTCTCCTTGGAGACCAGAATCAGACTCTCTAACTTTTAGCTACTCCCCTTGGAAAACTCTAGAAGGGGTGGGCTCATGGACTGTACCCACCACCAAGGGGCTGTACACAGGCCATGAGTCACCACCTTCCTTCCTTCACTCTCAAGGGAAGCAGAAGGGGGGTCACTGGCCCATAGATTAACCCACCTGGAACTTAACAGGACTTACATAGCAGATATACTATGTGGGGAAAGATAGATACTATGGAACATACCATGTTATACGTGTATATACAGTATTACTAGGGTGACCATATATGTCCCAGCAAAAACCAGGACAAATGTCATGCATGCACACCGTGCAAACGCGATCGAAGCCTGTATTTTCCAATAGGCCCACTAGGCCCAGCGTGGCAAAATCGGAGGGGGGGAGGTCGGCATCTCGATCTCGGCGCCCTCCTCCATTTGCTGCCTCTGGAAGATTTAGGTAGGTTGGTGCTCTGTCACCAACCTCCTCCTCCAGCTTTGCTCCTCCAGCTTTGCGGTGTCAAATGACTCACGCAACATCACACTGCGTCACGTTGCCATGACAATGCGACGTCATATGACAATGCGGCGTCATTTGACGCTGGAGGATGGCGGCGGAAAAAAGGTGAGTACCTTTCATTTTCAAGTAGGTCCTGGCCAATAAGTGACATTAAGTACTTCAAAAGTGATTATTTCTAACATGATTGCAATGGGTAACATTACATTTAATGGAATGCATTTATACAGGAAGATGATTTGAGAGACACTGGTAGTATGAGGGCATATACGTAAGCATGTCACATACGGTATTTAGCTAAGTACTCCTCATCTGTATATGTGAGCGCACTGCAAATAAGAAATGAGTGTTGGCTTTGATGTTCTAGGTTGTGTTTAAAGTGCCATGTATGCATGAGATTGATATCTTGTGTATTATTATTGTACTGTAGTGTCACTTACAGGTCTCTCGAGATATGTGGTATCCACAGTGCCAGGTAGTCCCCAAATCTGGGAGCAAGCAATAAAGGCGATGAGTCGCTCCTCCAGCGGGTTCAGGTGCAGAGGCTCAGGTGGGCCTCATCCTGTCCTCTTGGCCGCAGCAGCATGATCAGCCAATTTTTTTTTATTTGGCTTTTTTTTGGCTTTACTGTCCACAAATCAAAATTTCAGCCTGTTTACTGTGCGGACAGTAATGCTCAGTGCATTAATCCTGTCCAGGATGCAGAGACGCCAACAGGGGAGGTCTGCCGGGGCTGGTGTCGCGGGCCCGCTGGCTGGGGGGGCCCGGCCGACGCTGCAAATTTCCTCTGGCCAGGCCTTGCTGCCGGTCGTGGCGGGGCCCCGGCTCTCAGCGGCCTCAGGTAGGGTTGCCAGTGTGGCTGCGGAGCACCCGTTGGCAGGTCTCTCTGACGTTAGCGCCGGAAGTCAGCTGGGCTAAGCTTCCGGAGCACGTCTGCATATGGCCCAGACACCTCGTGGGACAGACAGTGAGGGAGAACCGGGACCTCCTGCCGCCCCACCCCCAAGCCACCCCTCCCCCAAGCCACCCACAGCCACCGGCCTACTGTTCCCCCCCAGCCAGGCCCCCAACCCTCCCCGTATCAACACCCCCCTGTCGCAGCCACCGGCCCTCCTACAGCAATGGCAGCCACCGCCCCCCCCACAGCAACACCCCCCTAGCAGCTACTGACCCCCCCACATCAACGACAGCCACCGCCCCCCCTCGCATTCACCGGCCCCTCCCGCAGCCACTGGCCGACACCCCATCCCGCAGCCACCGGCCCACCCCCATCCCACAGCCACTGGCCCCCCCGCAGCCACTGGCCCACCCCCCATCCCGCAGCCACCAGGCCTGACCTGAGACCATCCGCAAGGTAAGTCTGATATTTATTTGTATTGGGGGTGTATTTTTTATATGTATTGAGGGGGTGAGTGTATATTTTTATATGTATTGGAGGATGAGTGTATATTTTTATATGTATTGGAGGGTGGGGGTATATTTTTATATATATTGGGGGGTGAGTGTATATTTTTATATGTATTGGAGGGTGGGGGTATATTTTTATATGTATGGGGGTGTTGGGGTATATTTTTATATGTATTGGGAGGTGGGGGTATATTTTTATATGTATTGGGGGGTGGGGTATATTTTTATATGTATTGAGGGGCTTGGTATTTTTATATGTATTGGGGGGTATTTTTATATGTATTGAGGGGCTTGGGGTATTTTTATATGTATTGAGGAGGGTTGGTTTTTTATATGTATTGTCCTCTTTTTAGATGTATTGGGGTCTTTTGTGGATGTATTGGGGTCATTTTTAGATGCATTGAGGTCTTTTTTTAGATGCATTGGGGTCTTTTTTAGATGCATTGGGGTATTTGTTATGTATTTGGGTGGGTTTTATATGTATTGTTTTTTTTTTATATGTATTGTTTTATTTATTTATATATATATATATATATATATATATATATATATATATATATATATATATATATATATATATATAGTTAAGTTATGGTGAGTAAAAAAAGTGACAAAAACCCTCCACAGGAAAGCAAATATGCAAATATAGCTGTATGCTCATCTGCATGTCTTAGGCAGGTCTGCAATCCCGCCTTTCCCCATCATCACCCAGCATACAGCACTTCACTGCAGCAAGGGATTCTGGGAAATGACATGCAAATGAGCACACAGTGTCACTTTTTGCCTCAATAACCATTTTTAACATGGTTCCCTATAGGCTTAAGCTTGCTGCATGGTCACAGCTTTGAGCACAGCCAGGGTTAAGGTGCATACCCAGAAAACCACCCACAGACAGCTGTTTCGACCTTGATGGGTCTCATCAGTGTGGGGTTGATTTTACTGGGAATGCAAGAGATGGGGAAAGGCGGGGTTGCAGACCTGCCTAAGACATGCAGATGAGCATACAGCTATATTTGCATATATATATATATATATACACACACACACACTAAAGGAGTGGGAAAGAAAATGAAGTAGCGCCTACGGAATTCCTAATCTAATCAAGGTACCTTATGTGTAATAACACAAAGGCTGTATACTAGTGCTGACCAAATAAGATATGGAGTGTGTGTAGACTATTATGTACTCATATAAAAGACTATCTAATGAAAAAGTAAATACTAATTAAACATTAAAAATATATATATAACAAAAATTGAAATTATATAAATGATAAAAATACAAAAATACAATACAAATAAACATCCAGTCCCAGTACACTGTCCTTCAGAGTCTTTGCAGCCTGGTTATAATTATCACCAATCCCTCAAGGATACCTGGGGGGAAAAAAAAACAAAAAGAAAACAGGCGCACTCCTAGTGTATTAAAGTTTATCAATTTATGTAGGACAGAAAAATGATATAAAATGCGCATTCACATACAGATCTAGAACAGCATTTATGAGGTGAAATCTCAAACCCCAACACTTGCAGCGAGGATCCAGCGGAGCTTCTGGTGTGGATTTAGTGCCTCTCCCACTGTGTACGCAGGACCTGAAGACTCAGTGTACCGGATATGATGTCCGCGCGCCGTGCGCCCCTCCACTCTGTCCTCTCCGTTCACAGGCGCTCCTCCTCCGGTTAGCTCAGCTCGCAGCTCACTCGCAATGTCTTGCGGTATGGATCGTCTGCTTGGGCTGCCTTCCGATAAGCAGGCTATAAGTTCAAGTTCTAGTCTCTCCGTATGTGTGTGCAGTAAAAAATAAGAGTTGCTGCACTTGCCACTCTTATTTTTACTGCACACACATACGGAGAGACTAGAACTTGAACTTATAGCCTGATGATCGGAAGGTCCGGCAGTGGGGCAGAGCAGGCAGGACGTACCCCCCCCACCCCCCGGAGTTATCACTGGACTGCTGAGACTTTCTACCAGTGCTATGACAAGTACTGGCTGACACACCATCATTGCTTTTTCATTGCTGCACTACTGACACCATCCAGGAATAGCACAAGTACTGGCTGGTATATTGCTCTCTATACCTGCTCCATTGTGAGTAGATATTCGGGAGCCCTCTATTTTATTATATTTTTCACTGTGTATAACTCATCTGCACTATATATATTTTTTTTTTCTTATTTTGCATGGCATCTTCGCTCCCCTGAGATATGGAAAGCTGTATGTGTCTAGATTTCTGAAACAGTCTATGCTATAGGGTTGAGAGAAGTTGGTTTGCCTTTAATTTATTTCACAATTCTATTGTTTCACTCACTTATATTATTTTATATTCACTTATAGAGTGTGACTATTAGAATTGCATGATATCCTATAAGATTCATTATAATCACGTGTTTGATTCACTGAGCACTCATTGGGAAAGGTTAGAGCTCCATCCAGTTCTTTTTGGTATACAATATTTAACCCCCCCCCCCCCCAGGCCTTTTGTCACATAGGATGTAGCATTGGGTATTTTTGTCTTTTGTTGAAAATATTAAAATAAACAGATTGCATTGTAATGTTTTTTCCCGTATTAACAATAACAAGAAAACAGTTAAGTAAAAGTTGCGCGTGTGCGTGTGTCGAGCACGTCGCACCTTTCACCAATGTGTCCAGTATTTTTGTAGAAGCCTCCTGGCAACCCTATTCATTATGAATGGTTAGAAGCCACCCCTTCTATGAGGGTCTCCAGCTCCTCATCATTCCATGTTTTGCCTGATTCTGCATACAGCAGGAGCAGCCCCAGCAGGGGAGGTAGAAGGTTGGTGAGCCATCTCTGCTGTGTAGCAGTCGAAAATGGCAGAGGTTTGCTGCTAGGCAAGCTTTTTTTCCATTTAAAATTGTAACATGCTCATGGGCGTGGTATTAAGGTCACGTTAATACATAACACGTCACTAACTAACGTTCCCTAGTAACCCTCTTTCCCAATGCGCACGTGCAGTGTATTATTTAACGCGTCTGCACGCTATGACAATCCCCATTCATCCAGGTAACAGATGTTACTTCTGCATCTCATTAGCTTTGATGATCCCCGTTTAAAACATTTTTTTTAAAAACATCCGTTACCTATTTCGGGAACGTTACGTTATAAGGGTCAAAATTAACAGAGTTCTGTGGATCTACCCCATAGACCATTGGTTCCTATAAATGGTAGACAAATTGGCACTGTGTTTCCTTTTCTTTCATATTTACAATACACATGGAAATCATAATATATTATTACTATTATTATTATTATTATTAATAAACAGTAAAACAGCAATTTCCATTGCAAGAAAATAGCAGCCACTGTTCCTACTACGGAAAAATATACAACAACAAAAAAATATATATATATGTTTTAGATATAATATATCGTCCAACTGAACAACAGTTTTGAGATGAATAATGTATATACTGTTTACATGCTAATTGTGAGTCATACATACAGTATAAGCCTTTTTTTAACGGCAGTGAACATGTAGGTCTGTGATTAAGAAAGTACAGCTCAACCCCGTTATAACGCGATCCGTTACAACGCGAATCCGCTTTTAGCGCGGTGCAAGCGTGGCTCCCAATTTTCGTATTTATGAAAACTTTACAACAGGATTATTGGTATCTTAAATGTTTTTATTGTACAGTGCATACAATTGTACATTTTTTATAACGTGATCTGCTTATAACGCAATGTGATTCTTTGGTTCTTTGGACCCCAAGCACAGGGGGTTGAGCTGTTGTGGTACATTGGACTTCCTGGCAACATCACTTCTCAACTATTGGTTATTCCTAATTCCTGGTGTGGGTGAGGATTGGTTTGGAAACCCCGTTTTTAACCTCTTCACTGCCGCAGGAGACTGCAATACAGAAATAAAACTGCAGTGGGCCTTTTGCACTAAAGGGTTAATATCACAGATCCGTAGAGAAGCACAAACAGGTCAAGAATAACAGTGGCAGCATAAAGCACAGGTTCAAAATCAACATATCTCGTTTGTTTTATTAATATTTATCTTTGCTGTGTTTTCACTTGTCTTTTTTGCATTTTTTTAATTATTATTATTGAGTTGCATTATGTTTCGGCCATGGCAACAACAACCTCTGTATGCTTCACAAGAGAACAGCAGTGCCAATTCTTTGTTCGCTCTGTGGATTTATTTCTTTTTACAAAACAGTGCGAATAAAGAATTAAAAATGTTTCATCAATAACCACAACACTAAGGCAGATTTAACTCCTTGAGCACCAAGGGGTTTTGCAGACCCCTCTGTTGCTCCAAGCAGTCAAACCTGTGACTTGTTCAACTTTGGTCTTAAAGTTGCTATACCTCTTGGCTTATTTATTTTTTTACTAGGAGGGAAGCAGAGTCTCAACCACGTTATTTTAATCTCAGGGGACCCCCTGCTTCCCGCGATACTGACATTGGAACTGGCCACAGAAAATGTCTATTTGTTTCGCCCCGCGGGCCAATAGGAAGCCGCGATGTCATCCCTTACGGCTTTCTATTTGCCCGCGGGAAGCGGGATTTTTAAACAGCAGAGAGAGGCCAGCATCGCATTCCCTTGAATCTTGGGGGGCAATGTATTTATCGTTATGTTGTAAAGGCAATGGTCCTTTAAGTGGGGCAGCACATTTCAGCCACTGTGTGCATCGGCTGTCTGGTTATTAGTTAAAAGCCTAGACTTGGCTTCCCCTTCATCTCTCCTCCAGTTGCTACAGCCTTTTCCTACACCCTCCCTTTCTCTCTGCTATGGGGTTGGCTTTCTTTGCTTTTTATTGTTGGAATCTGTCCAGTCTTGCTTCTTTTTTTTTTTTTCAATCCACATTTCAGATCCAACTTCAACCCCTTTGATCTCCTCTTCTGTCTCCTTTACCCGGAAGAAAACCCCTTTCGCTGCTCAGCTGGGAACGCAGAGAACACGTGGGGATAGAAAAAAATAACCCTACTCAGGCTCCATGGATTTTTTTTTTTCTTCCAAATTTAGTCACACAAAGGGGGCCTAAGAAGAAAAAAAAAAAAAAGGAGGGGAAGGAGGAGAGCGCAGAGATGAAAGAGGCAGCCGCCTGGAGATGAAAGGATGTGTGTGTGTGTGTGTGTGTGTGTGTGTGTGTGTGTGTGTGTGTGTGTGTGTGTGTGTGTGTGTGTGTGTGTGTGTGTGTTTCAGTTCTTCATATAAATTCGTGTTATAATTCATGCAATCGGTCTGTTATTTTATCTTTAATATTATTAATAATAAAAAAAAAAAAAAAGATACAGCATTAAAAGGAGTATACTCAACTTATAATCAACTGGGCAAAGCTTTTTATACCAGATGACATGGACATATGTATCTTACATATATATATATATAAATATATATATATATATTTATATATATATAATCAGAAATTAATAGACGATACTGTTCTGTGGCTAACGAAATGCTTTTATTTGTGCGAGCTTTCGAGATAAACTGATCTCTTCTGCCGGCGATGTTACATTGAATAAAGCAGGCAAGGGGTTTACTCAAAAACAGTGCATCTTGGAATGTGACTAGAGCCCAATCCTCCCCCCTGTATAGTGTGCGATTTATGACTTGAAGTGGTAAATAGTCCCTGAATGTGAGTGTGTGGGTGTGTAAGTATGTGTGTATGTAAGTTTGTAAGTATGTAAATATAAATAAATAAAGAGCCCACAGTGTATACAGCGCTTTACAAAAGGTGTGTGTGGAGTGGGAGTGTATATCAATGGTGTGGGTAGGTGTGGAAATGTGAGAGGGTGTTGCATTACTAAAAGTGTGTGTAGATACTATGCGGTCCCTATTGGTATATAGGGATGGAATTACATAGAGTATTTGTATGTGAAGGAGACAGCTGTGTGTGCATACATATAGCGCAGTATGTATAGACATGGCCTTTAGCACTCATGGGAAGAGAATTCTCTCGTGTCAGTAGTGACTCATAAAACTTCGGTCTCGGTTTAGGCCACTGCTGTGTCCCGAACAGTTGCATAAATTTGTATTCATGCAACCGTCTCTCTTTCGGTGTTCTAAGATATTATATGTATTGCTTGACCTGAAGAAGAGAGGAGAACTCTCGAAAGCTTGTCCTATGACATAAATTGTTAGTCCAATAAAAAAGGTATCACCTAATACTGAAGAACTAATTTATTCTGCACTATCGCAACTGGACTAATACGATAGTATTATTACTATGGCCCGTTCACTGTTCTGATGCAGTGCTTTTCAGTGAAAGGGTTAACACATCTTCAGCCGTATCCCACAGCAGGCAGGATATCCCTGACTTGGTGCAGGTTTTGGTGACTGCAGCCTCCTGATCCCTACTCACAGCCCCAATTAGCATTCATTTTTTATTTAATGCAGACAAAATGTTTACTATGTTTGGGGGACACTCGTCCCACACCACAACCTCATTTGTAATTTGGCACGTTTCAGCCACAGAAGGTCAGTTTTACACAATGTCTACATAAGTGAAATCAGACACGTGTGTATGTGTATATATATGTATGTATATATGTATGTATATATATATATATATATATATATATATATATATATATATATATATATATATATATATATATATATATATATATATATATATATATATATATATATATATATATATATATATATATATATATATATATATATATACAGGCATACCCCGGTTTAAGGACACTCACTTTAAGTACACTCGCGAGTAAGTACATCTCGCTCAATAGGCAAACGGCAGCTCGCGCATGCGCCTGTCAGCACGTCCTGAACAGCAATACCGGCTCCCTACCTGTACCGAAGCTGTGCGCAAGCAGGGAGACTATAGAGCCTGTTACACATACGTTATTTACATCAGTTCTGCACGTATATGACGATTGCAGTACAGTACATGCATCGATAAGTGGGGAAAAGGTAGTGCTTCACTTTAAGTACATTTTCGCTTTACATACATGCTCCGGTCCCATTGCGTACGTTAATGCGGGGTATGCCTGTATATATATATATATATATATACACACAGTTATGTGAAAAAGAAAGTACACCCTCTTTGAATTCTATGGTTTTACATATCAGGACATAATAACAATTATCTGTTCCTTAGCAGGTCTTAAAATTAGGTAAATACCACCTCAGATGAACAACAATACATGACATATTACACCGTGTCATGATTTATTTAACAAAAATAAAGCCAAAATGGAGAAGCTATGTGTGAAAAACTAAGTACACCCTTACTGCTTCCATAGGAATTAAGATGCTAAGTAGCAGACAGGTGCTGCTAATCAAATGCCCTTGATTAATTGATCACCAGCAAGTGTGCCCACCTCTATAAAAGCCGAAGTTTTAGCAGTTTGCTGGTCTGGAGCATTCAGGTGTGTGTTAACACAATGCCAAGGAGGAAAGACATCAGCAATGATCTTAGAGAAGCAATTGTTGCTACCCATCAATCTGGGAAGAGTTATAAGGCCATTTCCAAACAACTTTAAAGTCCATCATTCTACAGTGAGAAAGATTATTCAAAAGTGGAAAACATTCAAGACAGTTGCCAATCTTCCCAGGAGTGGACGTCCCAGCAAATTCAACCCAAGGTCAGACCATGCAATGCTCAGAGAAATTGCAAAAAAAACCAAGAGTTACATCTCAGACTCTACAGGCCTCAGTTAGCATGTTAAATGTTAAAGTTTATGACAGTACAATTACAAAAACACTGAACAAGTATGGTGTGTTTGTGAGGGTTGCCAGGAGAAAGCCCCTTCTCTCTAAAAAGAACATGGCAGCACGGCTTAGGTTTGCAAAGTTGCATCTGAACAAACCACAAGACTTCTGGAACAATGTCCTTTGGACAGACGAGACCAAAGTGGAGATGTTTGGCCATAATGCACAGCGCCACATTTGGCAAAAACCAAACACAGCATGTCAGCACAAACACCTCATACCAACTGTCAAGCACGGTGGTGGAGGGGTGATGATTTGGGCTTGTTTTGCAGCCACAGGACATGGGAACCTTGCAGTCATTGAGTCAACCATGAACTCCTCTGTATATCAAAGTATTCTAGAGTCAAATGTGAGGCCATCTGCCTGACAGCTAAAGCTTGGCCGAAATTGGGTCATGCAACAGGACAATGATCTCAAGCACACCAGAAAATCTATAACAGAATGGCTGAAAAAGAAAAGAATCAAGGTGTTGCAATGGTCCAATCAAAGTCCAGACCTCAACCCGATTGAAATGCTGTGGCTGGACCTTAAGTAGCTGTGCATAAACAGATGCCCACAAACCTCAATGAACTGAAGCAACGTTGTAAAGAAGAGTGGGCCAAAATTCCTCCACAACGATGTGAGAGACTGATAAAGTCATACAGAAAACAATTACTTCAAGTTATTGCTGCTATAGGTGGTTCTACAAGATATTGAATCATAAGGTATATTTAGTTTTTCACACATGGCTTCTCCATTTTGGCTTTATTTTTGTTAAATAAATCATGACACGGTGTAATATGTCATGTGTTGTTGTTTATCCGAGATTGTATTTACCTAATTTTAAGACCTGCTAAGGAACAGATGATTGTTATTATGTCCTGATATGTAAAACCATAGGATTCAAAGAGGATGTACTTTCTTTTTCACACAACTGTATATGTATATACCATACATTATTTTTTTTTAACAAACAGTTTTATTGGTTTTCATGGAGGGTTACAGGCAACAATCCAATAAATTTACATGAGTTGTGTTTACAACCGTTTGTACATACATTAAGGCAGGCAATCTTACAAAACCTAGACAAGGAAGCTTTGCAGGAATAAACAGTAACTCCTCCTTATTTTAAAGAAGAAATATGAGGATAGGGTGGAGCAGATAGAGAAAGAGAAAAAGAAAAGGGTGAAGAGGGGGGGGGTAGGGTAGGAGGGGGGGGAAGGCGCAATGATCTGGAGATGCGAGTGTTTTAATCTTAATTGTAGGGCCATAAGTCCCAGACCTTGTTAAACCGGTCTAGGCTCTGGTTCAGGAGGGCCGTCAAGTATTCCATCGATTTAACCTCGTTTGTTCGGCGGAGAACCATCTTTTTGGACGGGGTTTTTATTTGTTTCCAATTGGCCGTTAGCGAGCAGCGAGCTGCTGTGAGCAAGTGTGAGATTAGTTTTCTCGTAGAAGCTGGGGCTGAGTCAGTTGGTTTCGCTAGTAGGAACACCAGGGGGTCCAGAGGGATCTCCTCTCTCGCTATTTCCTCCGCCATAGAGCGGATCATATTCCAGAAAATCTGGACCCTCGGGCAGGTCCATAGTATATGTGTCAGATCTCCACCCTGACCACACCCTCTCCAACACATATCTGGCTGGTCAGGGAAGATCCAGCGCAGCCTTCTCGGGGACAGGTACCAATGAAATAGAATTTTGTATATATTCTCTTTGGTAGTAGTACAAATGGATGTTTTGGCTGCAGCCAAATGTATATACCATACATTATTAAGGTTATGGTGGGTAAAAAAAAGTGACAAAAACCCTCCACAGTAAAGCATATATCAAATGGATATATTACTGTATGTTCATTTGCATGTCTTAGACAGGTCTGCAA